>NC_087220.1:17150975-17163475 GCF_015104395.2 Macrobrachium nipponense | reverse complement strand
AGTAGGATTTTACTTATTATGGAAAAATGTGTTGACTTTTAAACCAACTATGTACCTTGGATCTCGCAAACCCAGGACGGATATTTAAATAGCGTTATATTATCTTATACTTCTAATTTTTTATTTCAGAAATGGGTAATTTGCTTACTTTCTTATTACAAAAGAATGTACAGCCAGTTACAAAAGCGGTGTCGCACCGCCAGGCCTGTCTCGGTGAGATCATGCCATTCTTGCCCTGAAAGTGGCTCATGTTCAAACAGCCAGCAGTACATAGTTAGAATGGTTCGAAAGGGAGGAGGAGGGAAGTTATGGTAATCACGCAAAGAAATGCAATATTGAATTAAATATATATGGACAGAGAGAGAGAGAGAGAGAGAGAGAGAGAGAGAGAGAGAGAGAGAGAGAGAGAGAGAGAGAGAGAGAGCTTTTATTCCTGTTTAGTTACTGATCTGATGGATATACTTGAGACCTTCTGCCTTAAGAAACATGTTATCATATACTTTTTGGAAAATAATTATTATGAAATCTTATCCCATCGTATTGTTTTTAATCATTATCACATTTTCTAAATATAAATGCCTTAGATATTGTTGGAATTGACTATTCATATTAATATTATTCAGACGAAAATATCTTTTTAATTAACCTATAAGCACCTCTCTCTCATTCTGTCCTCCGTCTTATATCACCTGGATTGACTATTTAAATAATGATAGATATTTAATATGTTATTTCGATGTGGCCAGGGATCACAAAACCGTAAATGGCTACTTTACCAACTTGTGCTAAGCTGTATCAAATTTTGCCCTAGATTGACTGGACTATAATTACCTGTATTACCAATAATATTCGAATCTGGTCACAAAGATGTTAAACACCAGGTTTTGTAGCCATGGGTTGTATAAGTCATTAAAGCATCAATTTTGCAAGGATATTATTTTATTACTTAATCTATGCTAAGAACACATTACTGGATATGCTAATCTAGTACTACAAGATTTGTATTTATGGCATAACTTAGTTGAGTTAGCAGTATTTGAGTGTGATGGGCCACTTGGCTCCACCCCTCGCAACCATATAGACTACTTAAGAATAGTGAAAGTATTTCAATTTGCTATATTTCTTATGTTATTTATCATATTATTTCCGAAACTCTTTGTGAAAATAAATGATATGAAATGATGGTGGGGTATAAATTATGTAGGTGTAGTCTCAAATTATCTGGGGACAGTCTTTAGACCTGGTCAGATCGGTCACGTCTTAGCTAACCATCCCCCACACCACCCACCGCCACCCCCTGCCCTCCGGCTCACGCTTGCTCACTCCTCCGCCTTTACGTATTTATGGCTACAGCGGTAACGTCCAACACACCTTTTTTGTGTTCCCCCTCCAAGCTATTCAAGATACCCACCACTTTCGATATCTCCTGTTCATTAGTCTTTTATATAGCCATGTTTTTATTTCTTTTGACAAAAAATTTTAAACATTTGGAATATAAATGAAATATGAAATACTGCCATCCGAGTATAATTTTACCATCCAAAAAACATCCATCAGAGCAATCTCATAATAACTGTAAGACATTGAAATCCCGAACATGAGGTGCGGCGATAGAAGGATATTTATAACAAGGTGGGGGTTAAAGGTGATGGGAACAATTGACATTGGGTGACCTTAATTAAAGGTGGCGATAGTAATACCTTTACCGATAGCAGTTAATATCAATGATTGTAAGTCACCATCACGACTGGCACATAGCATTATAGGGTTACTGAGATCATCTTTGTATATCTGGTTAATGTCTGTATAACTACTGTTTACGTTATGAATCCTGGTTTTCACACAAGGTAACGTGCCACACACAGCCATGGACGAGCTGTGTATAACGCCAGTGGTTTTGAGAGTCATGTTTGCAGCCTTCCCTACAAACATTGACATAGATAAGTATATAATACATAGTTTGTAGTGCACAACATTATGTTAGAACAGTTATTCCAAACGTATAGATAAATACAATGACCTCGACTAACACTTACCTAAGTGTAGATAATCGTAATTACCAAATAAACCTCCACAAAGGCTGCAAACACACGACTGTTAAGACCACTGGCGTTATGCAGCTCGTCCATGGCTGTGTGTGGCACGTTACCTCGTGGGAGAACCAGGATTCATAATGTAAACTATAGTTATACAGACATTAACCAGATATGCAAAAATAATCTCAGTAACCCTGTAACACTATGTGCCAGTTGTAATGGCGACTTATAACCATTGATATTAATTGTTATCAGTAAAGGTATTACTATCATTACCCTATAAATGTTGATCAGTGAACCCATCAAGACTTAAATTAATGGCACCCAATGTCACTGGTCCCTGTCACCTTTAACCCCCACCTTGTTATAAATATCCTTCAATCTCCGCACCTCCTCATGTTCGGGATTTCAGTGTATTACAGTTATTATGAGATTGTTCTGATTGATGCTTTTTGGAAGGTAAAATGCTATTCAGATGACAGTATTTCATATGTCATTATATTTTCCAAATGTTTACAATTATTTTATTATATAAATATAGCAAATAGAAATACTTTCTATAGGCAGTCTAGATGGTTGTGAGGGGTGGAGCCAAGTGGCCCATCACACTCAAATACTGGTAACTCAACTAAGTTATGCCATAAATACAAATTCTGTAGTACTAGATTAGCATATCCAGTAATATGTTCTTAGCATAGATCAATTAATAAAATAATATCCTTGCAAAATTGATGCTTTGATGACTTATTCAACCCACGGCTACAAAACCTGGTGTGTAACATCTTTGTGACCAGATTCGAATATTATTAGTAATACATTTAATTATAGTCCAGTCAATCTAGGGCAAAAATAGATACAGCTTAGCACAAGTTGGTTGATTAGCCATTTATGGTTTTGTGATCCTTGGCCACATCCAAATAACATATCAAACATCTACCATTATTTAAATAGTCAATCCAGGCGATATAAGACGGAGGACAGAATGAGGGAGAGAGAGAGAGAGAGAGAGAGAGAGAAAATACAGATACTTATAGGATAATTAAAAAGTATATTTTCGTCTGAATAATATTAATATGAATAGTCAGTTCCAACAATATTTAAGGCATTTTTATTTAGCAAATGTGATAACGATTAAAACAATACGATGTGATAAGATTTCATAATAATTATTTTCCAAAAAATATATGGTAACATGTTTCTTAAAGCAGAAGGTCTCAAGTATATCCGTCAGATTAATAACTAAACAAGAATAAAACCTCTCTCTCTCTCTCTCTCCTCTCTCTCTCTCTCTCTCTCTCTCTCCATATATATTTCATTCAATATTGCATTTCTTAGCGTGATTACCGTAATTTCCCTCTTCCTCCCTTTTGAACCATTCTAACTATGTACTGGTTGTTTGAACATGGGCCACTTTCAGGCAAGAAGGGCTTGATCCCACCGAGCCAAGCCTGGCGGGGCGACACCGCTTTTGTAACTGGCTGTACCTACACTGCAGCCAAAAAAAACTGGTAACGGTTTCATGGCCAAGTTTGCGGTTTTCAATCACATCTGGCAAGGGCAGTTGTGGCAGAGACTCTGATTATCGATGTATATATGCTTGTCCTTCTAACTGTTATTTAGTAAATTCATCACCATCCACACTTCAAATGTTGGGGGGTGGGGGTTGGGGGGTTGTATGTAAATCTATTACAGGACCTGGACTGACCCATAGATTTACAAACAATTATTGTTGTAATTACCTACGGTACTGTTGAATTCATGGGCTCATTTAATAATAGATTTTATATATTGATAGATTTATGACCAGATATTTTTTTTCTTTTGTCATAATACATTGATGTATTTCTGGACACACATGTTATGTTCTGACGAATTCCTGGGCAAGTTTGCCGGGAAAGTATACTGCCAGTACGGAAGCTTGCGCCATGATGAGAATCGATATGCACCTTGAGGAATCTGCTGGTGGATCCCACATAGGTAACTGTTTGACATTTAGGGCAAGTATATTCATAAGTAACATCACAAGACATATAAGGCGATAATCGCTCCCTCGAGGTAAAGAGTGAGCCAATGGTGAAAGGGTTCTTAGGAGTTTTTTGCGTCTATGACATGAAAAAGTTCCTGAATTATTTCTGTGAACTTTCTGTGAAATTTGAGGTCATGGGTAAATGGAAAGCATCCATAAAACTTCATTTTTAGGACAGTGAAAACTTTTGGTTTAGTAATGAAATTGCACAGGGTATTTCTAATACATTGCCTTTAGTTGTTATTAGAAGGATACTTACCTGGCACAGGGTATTTTAAATAGAAAGCATGCATAAAACTTCATTTTTGGGACAGTTAAAACTTTTGGTTTAGTAATGAAATGGCACATGGTATTTCTAATAGATTGCCTCTAGTTGTAATTAGAAGGATACTTACCTGGCACAGGGTATTTCAAATAGATTGATCTAGTTATAATTAAACATACTTACCTGGCACAGGGTACACCAAACAAATTGCATGTAGTTGTAATTATATGCATATTTACCAGGCACAGGGTACACCAAAAAGATTGCTTATAGTTTTAATTAGAAATATACTTACCTGACATAAGGTACACCAAACAGATTGCTTCTACTTGTAATTAAAAGCATACATTCTGGCACAGGGTACACCAAACAGATTGCTTCTAGTTGTAATTAAAAGCATACATTCTGGCACATGGTACACCAAATAGATTCCTTCTAGTTGAAATCAGAAGCATACTTACCTGGCACATGGGTACACAATGTAGATTGATGCTAGTTTTATTAGAAACATACTTACATGGCATAGGATACACCAAATAGATTGCATCTGGTTGTACTGAGAAGCATACTTACCTGGCAGAGGGTACACCAAATAGATTATTCTAGTTGTAATTAGTAGTTTACTTACTTGGCACATGGTACGCCAAATAGATTGCTTCTACTTGTAATTAGAAGCATACTTACCTGCCAGAGGGTACGCCAAATAGATTACTTCTAATTGTAACTAGAAATTAACTTACGTGGCACAGGGTACACCAAATAGATTGTATCTAGTTGTAATTAGAAGATTACTTTCCTGTCGCAGGGTACTCCAAATTGATTACTTCTAGTTGTAATTAGGAGCATACTTACTTGACACAGGGTACTCCAAATAGATTGCAGCTATTTTTTATTAGATGCATATTTACCTGGCACAAGATACTCCAAATTGATTGCTTCCAGTTATAATTAGAAGCATACTTACCTTGCACAGGGCACACCAAATAGATTGTCTCTAGTCGTAATTAGAAGCATACTTACTTGGCACAGGGTACACCAAATAGTTTGCATCTAGTTGTAATTAGAAGCATACTTACTTAGCACAGGGTACTCCAAATAGATTGCAGCTAGTTTTAATTAGAAGCATATTTACCTGGCACTGGGTACACCAAATAGATTTTATCAAGTTGTAATTAGGAGCATACTAACTTGGCATAGGGTACACCAAATAGATTGCATCTAGTTGTAATTAGAAGCATATTTACCTGTCACAGGGTATACTCCAAATTGATTACTTCTAGTTGTAATTAGAAGGAAACTTACCTGACACAGGGTACTACAAATAGATTTTCTCTCTTTGTAACTAGAAGCATACTTACCTGGCACAGGATACCCCAAATTGATTGTTTCTAGTTGTAATTAGAAGCATACTTACCTGGCAGATGGTACTCCAAATTGATTACTTCTAGTTGTAATTAGAAGAATACTTACCTGGCACAGGGTACACCAAATAGATTGCATCTAGATGTAATTAGAAGCATATTGAGTTGTCACAGGGTACTCCAAATAGATTTTATCTAGTTGTAACTAGAAGCATACTTACCTGGCATAGGGTACACCAAATAGATTGCTTCCAGTTATAATTAGAAGCATACTTACCTGGCATAGGGCACACCAAATAGATTGTCTCTAGTTGTAATTAGAAGCATACTTACCTGGCACAGGGTACGCCATATAGATTGTCTCTAGTTGTAATTAGAAGCATACTTGGCAAAGGGTACTAAAATAGGTTGCCTCTAGTTGTAATTAGAAGCATATTTACCTGTCACAGGGTATACTCCAAATCGATTACTTCTAGTTGTAATTAGAAGGAAACTTACCTGACACAGGGCACACCAAATAGATTGCAGCTAGTTTTAATTAGAAGCATATTTACCTGGCACTGGGTACATCAAATAGAGTGTATCTAGTTGTAATTAGGAGCATACTTACTTGGCACATCCAAATAGATTGCATCTAGTTGTAATTAGAAGCATACTTACTCGGCAAAGGGTACTCCAAATAGATTACCTGTAGTTGTATTTAGAAGCATACTTACCTGGAAGATGGTACTCCAAATTGATTACTTCTAGTTGTAATTGGAAGCATATTTACTTGACACAGGGTACTTCAAATAGATTTTCTCTAGCTGTAACTAGAAGCATAATTACCTGGCACAGGATACCCCAAATTGATTGTTTCTAGTTGTAATTAGAAGCATACTTACCTGGAACAGGGTACACCAAATAGATTGCATCTACTTTTAATTAGAAGCAAACTTGCCTGGCAGAGGGTACTCCATATAGATTGTCTCTAGTTGTAATTAGAAGCATACTTACTTGTCACAGGGTACTCCAAATTGATTACTTCTAGTTGTAATTAGAAGCAAACTTACCTGATACAAGGCACACCAAATAGATTGCAGCTAGTTTTAATTAGAAGCATATTTACCTGGCGCTGGGTACACCAAATAGAGTGTATCTAGTTGTAATTAGGAGCATACTTACTTGGCACAGCCAAATAGATTGCATCTAGTTGTAATTAGAAGCATACTTACTCGGCACAGGGTACTCCAAATAGATTACCTGTAGTTGTATTTAGAAGCATACTTACCTGGCACAGGGTACACCAAATAGATTGCATCTAGATGTAATTAGAAGCATATTTACTTGACACAGGGTACTCCAAATATATTTTCTCTCTTTGTAACTAGAAGCATACTTACCTGGCACAGGATACCCCAAATTGATTGTTTCTAGTTGTAATTAGAAGCATACTTACCTGGCACAGGGTACTCCATATAGATTGTCTCTAGTTGTAATTAGAAGAATACTTTCCTGTCACAGGGTACTGCAAATTGATTACTTCTAGTTGCATAGGGTATACAAAATAGATTATTCTAGTTGTAGTTAGAAGTTTACTTGCATGACCCATGGAACGCCAAATAGATTACTTCTAATGTAATTAGAATTTTACTTACCTGGCACAGGGTACGCTAAATAGATTGCTTCTAATTGTAATTAGAAGTTTACTTACCTGGCACATGGTACGCCAAATAGTTTGCTTCTAGTTGTAATTAGAAGCATACTTACCTGGCACAGTTTACACCAAATAGATTGCTTCTATTTGTAATTAGAAGTTTACTTACCTGGCACATGGTACGCCAAATAGTTTGCTTCTAGTTGTAATTAGAAGCATACTTACCTGGCACAGTTTACACCAAATAGATTGCTTCTAATTGTAATTAGAATTTTACTTACCTGGCACAGGGTACACCAAATAGTTTGCTTCTAGTTGTAATTAGAAGCACACTTACTTGTCATAGGGTACTCCAAATAGATTTGCATCTAGTTGTAATTAAAAGCATACTTACCTGGCACAGGGTACACCAAATAGATTGCTTCTAGTAGTAATTAGAAGTTTACTTACCTGGCATAGGGTACACCAAATAGTTTGCTTTTAGTTGTAATTAGAAACATACTTACTTGGTACAGGGTACTCCAAATTGATTACTTCTAGTTGTAATTGGAAGCATACTTACCTGGCAGAGGGTACACCATATAGATTGCTTCTAGTAGTAATTAGAAGTTTACTTACCTGGCACAGGGTACAGCAAATAGTTTGCTTCTAGTTGTAATTAGAAGCATACTTACCTGGCACAGGGTACTCCAAATAGATTGCCTCCAGTTGTAATTAGAAGCATACTTACAGGGCACAGGATACTCCAAATTGATTGCTTCTAGTCGTAATTAGAAGCATGCTTACCTGGCAAAGGGTACACCAAATAGATTGTCTCTATTTGTAATTAGAAGCATACTTACTTGGCACAGGATACTCCAAATTGATTGCTTCTAGTTGTAATTAGAAGCATACTTACTTGGCACAGGGTACTCCAAGTAGATTGCCTCCAGTTGTAATTAGAAACATACCTACCTGGCACAGGATACTCCAAATTGATTGCTTCTAGTTGTAATTAGAAGCATATTTACCTGGCACAGAATACACCAAATAGATTGTCTCTAGTTGTAATTAGAAGCATACTTACCTGGCACAGGATACTCCAAATTGATTGCTTCTAGTTGTAAGTAGAAGCATACTTTCCCGGCACAGGGTACACCAAATAGATTGTCTCTAGTTGTTATTAGAAGCATACTTACCTGGCACAGGGTACACCAAATAAATTGTCTCTAGTTGTAATTAGAAGCATACTTACCTGGCACAGGGTACACAAAATAGATTGCATCTAGTTTTAATTAGAAGCATACTTACTTGGCACAGGGTACACAAAATAGATTGCTTCTAATTGTAATTTGTATGATACTCACTGGGCACAGGGTAGACCAAAAAGATTGCTGTCATTTCCTTTGCTTCTCACAGTATGACGTATTTGGTTCCTAGCTCATCAATATTTTTGCCATAGCCTTTATTTTCCTTAGTTCCTTTTCATTATTGTCTGATATAGTAAGTCACTGAAGACTCCTTCCACAATCCTGGATTCCATCTGCTCACATCTGGTCCTCAGGTCTCCTTCTTCTGTTTGGAAATCTTTCAGTGCTTCTGAATCTTCCTCCTCCCCTGTTTTTGCCTCATGACTAGTTTGAGTTTTTTTCTGCAGGTGATGGTTAGGCCGATGTTCACGTTCCTCATGGTGTCTTGTTGATGAGATTATCTTCGGGGCCTCAATTTTTCTGCGCATTTCTCTCCAAATGTGTCTGGAGCTTCCATACTTCTTTGGCTTTCCTTGTATCGATTAGCTCTTGCTCTCTTTTATTCTTGTTGTCAACTTTTCCAACTCCTTCGTTGAAGCTGTCTGTTTTTTCTTAAGTCTCACCTCTCTTGTCTTCTGCAATCCACGATCCCATCCATTCACATCTGGTACTTAGGTCTCCAGCTTGCTTCTCCCTGGAAACTCTTAGGCTATTGCATCGTTGTCCTCAGTTTTTATTCTTTTCTCTGAGCTTCGGTCTACCTTGGATTTCAAATCAGACGCATCTTTGTATCTTGAGTCTTTGTGACAGCATGTGAATCTCATTCCATTATTCCTTCCTAGATCGAACTTCACTGGCGGCAAGACCCGGAGCCTCAGGGATTCTAAAACAACTCCATGGAAAATCTCTCTTCAGACTGGAAAGCTTTTAGGACTGTCACATCATCGTTCTCAGCTGTTATTTTTTTCTCTGAGCTTTCCTTTACCTTGGATTTCAAATCAGACGCATGTAAGCTCTGAGGGCTTCAAAGATGGCTTCTATGGATCTTGAAGCTTGCATCTAGTCTTTGTATCCAGTGAACCTTATAGCGTTGGGTGTACAGTTCATTTCTTAATCCATCTTTGTATCTTGAGTCCTTGCATCAGCATGTGAATCTCATTTGATTATTCCTTCCTAGGTTGAACTTCACTGGGGTCCTCAGACTTGAGCTGAATTCTAATCATATTTCTGTCGCTTATTGCTTTCCTCCCACCCTTCAAGGAAAAGATTCCAGTAGATCCGAAGCAGCACGTTAATGGGGGATAACCGATGCTATGGCAGAGCGAATGGGACTTGAGGAAATGGGCAGGAGCGTTCTGCCACATTAAATTTAGCATCTTTTTTTAGGTCTGGATAGTAGCCATTTCTTGAGAAGCCTTAAACGTATACTGCTGGTCTGTCAGATTGCCTATAATTTTTTTTTTTTTTTTTTTTTTTTGGCGGGTAATGTTTTTTTTTTTTTTTTTTTTTTTTTTTTTTTTTTTTGGCTTGCAGGTGATGGTTAGGCCGGTGTCCGCGTTCTTCATGGTGTCTTGATGAGATTATCTTCGGGGGCCTCATTTTCTCTGCGCATTTCCTTCAGATATTCTTTATATCTATTACCTCTTTCTGTCTTTCTTGTTATCAACTTCTGCAACTACTCCTCCTTCGTGGCAGCTTGAGATCCTCCTTGACGTTCGTCTCTTTGTTTTCTGGATCTTTTTGTCTTGATGTCCAGCCATGTCAGCTCCCTCCTTCCGTGGTTTTCAGCAACCAAATGGCTGGAAGTGGCCCCTTAGTGCCTGCCTGTATATAGCCTTACATTTCATAATTCATTTAATCCCCCGAGGTCTCCTTCATCAATCTGCCGGAAGGTGTAGTAATATAGGAGTGGTCCATGAGGATATTGCAAGTACGTGCGTTTTTATGCCTTCGGAGTTTTGGATTTTCTATATACTGTGGAAATATCGGCCTGTTTCTTATATGTTCGAGAAAAAACGGAAATTTATCATTTGCCTTCAGTATATTAGCCTCTTTGAAATAACTTCAAGTCAGGCATTCTCTTTGTAATGTTGTGATGTGTGCAACAACAGAACATTTTCTTCTGGGGGTTTACCTTATGTTTATTTTATTTCTTATTTATTTCTTTTTATTGACTTATATCTCATTAGATACATACTACCTATTGCGAGTGTGCTATTACAGAAGGTCTTTCATTGAACGATTTCGTACTCTTGATGTATCTTCGAATGTTGTTATACCTCTCTCTCTCTCTCTCTCTCTCTCTCTCTCTCTCTCTCTCTCTCTCTCTCTCTCTCTCTCTCTCTCTCTCTCTCTCTCTCTCTCGCAAAATACAGCTGGTTGCGAATTGAGAGTGGCTATTGTATTGCCAATTGGCGGCTGTACCGATACGAAGGAAATTTTACGCCTCAATTTACACAAAACTGTTGTTGTCGGTGCTGTAATTTTGCATATGTTCTTGCTCTAGGTTGCTATGCAGATGTACTGAACTTTTAAATCTTTCCTTGCAAGGAAAATCAGGTGGTCAAGTTTGACATCTGTTCAGTAAACGATACTTGCTTAGAGAGAGAGAGAGAGAGGAGAGAGAGAGAGAGAGAGAGAGAGAGAGAGAACAATAAATGGCCAGCAATGATATGCTAAGAAGTTTGACATCTGTTCAGGAAACGATGCTTCCTACGTTGCCCGACGAGGGACGTGACACAGGTAATGTGTAATGCTGACTACTACTATTCCTCGTTAGACACTTTAGGGTTTCGCACACTTCGTGTTTGAGGGGTGGGAACGGGGGCTTGGGGAGTAGGAAGATGTGGGTTGGGGGCGATATTACGAAACTCAAAGTACATAACTTATAAGTATTTGTAAGTGTTGCTGTGTAGTGGGGAAAAACTGTAATAGTTGTTAGGTTGGCACGCTGTACAGTGTTTAGAGTAAAGCGTTCATATCCTTCAGTGAGAAATACTGATTCTATTCCCAAAATTATTTTCAAAAGTCTAAAAATATCACACGAAATATAAAATAAAAAGCTTCAACAAATATTTCCATTTTTGTGCAATTATTTTGATAGATTTGTCCTCATTTTGATGACCTTTTTCAATTTGTAAAATCATTATAAAAATCGACGAAAAAGATAAAATAAACAGAAAAAAATATTGAAATATTTTTCAATATAGATACAAAATTTACGGTAGTTTTGCCCTTGTTTTGATAACTGATTTCTGTATCAAAAGTCACTTAAAGAATTGGTTATATATTGGACAATGAACATAAAACATAACTTTAAAACAGATAAATTCACATTCAATATAATATTTTGGCCACTTTCCCCTTATTTCTTATGACTGATTTTTATTTCTAAATTCAATTTTATTAAAATATTTTTGAATTTTCATTCTTCTTTTGATGACTGATTTTTATTTCAAAAATTATTTTGATAATGGGCTAAAAATAGGAAAAAAATAATTTTTGGGCATAATTTTAGTACACAATTTTTTAGATTGTTAAATCTTTTTGGTGACAGATTTTTTTTTTCAAAACTCATTTTTAAAATCTGTTAAAAATGGGACAATAATTGCAACAAAAAAGTTTTTAAAAATATTTCAATTTTGCAAAAATATTCGTGAGAGATTTTTTTAATTTTTATTAGTAATTCTATTGCAAGAAAGACAAACGCTCCAGTTAGACCATGGCACTTTTAAGGCCCGAGATTCCTTGCTTATTTTTTCCTCCTATTTCTCCAAGCAATGGAACAAGGACACAGAACCAAAAGTGAGAGAGAGATGAGAGGAGACGAAGAGAGTGAGGATGGAAGAGAGAGAGAGCAGAGAACAGAGAGAGAGAGAGAGAGAGAGTGGGAGAGAGATGAAGAGAGAGAGATTTAGAGAGAGAGAGAGAGATTCCCGTGATATGAA
>NC_087220.1:17119808-17147308 GCF_015104395.2 Macrobrachium nipponense | reverse complement strand
TATAGGAATTCTTATCATCGAAACAGGAACAATTCATGATCGCGTTTCTTTTTAAATTCATTAGATTACTATTTTCTTTTCGAACACCAATTAAATTATTATCTTTCCAAGCTTCGTTTACCATCTGTTCATATCTCCTTATTGGTCTTTATAGCTCGCATTGCATTTTATTTTAATTTCTTGTTATGATTGATTTTGTTGATTGTATCTTGGATCACTAAAATTTCCCTGAAAAGGATGGTTCAGTTATTGCAGAGTGATTCTGGAATTCCGTATGATTTAATTCTAATTCCACAGAATAAGTAGAAAGACTTCTGTTAGAAAAATCTAAGACCTCAGGGACGAGGTCTCTTCCAGAACGTTAGAATTTACAGTCAAGGGAATAAGCAAAACTCTTTTCCATGAATTAAAATTTTTTGTTTTTCCCGCTATCCATTGGTCTACTCTTGGTTATTATCCTATTTCATAATCATGCATTTCCTAACATTTATACACTATAAACATAAAAACCATCCAAGTAGCAAATTAAGCTTATCCTGAAAAAAAATCTTATCTTTAAAAATAGGAATAACAATGGTAAAAGAATAAAAAATAAAAGATATATAAATATAAAACACAGAGATAAATGGTAAATGCAAAAGCTGCTGCATAAAATGTATTTGCTGGAGAGAATCTTTATTTCATAAATGTTTTTATTCAAATGAGATTTTTTTTAAATCTACCAGTCGCTTTCGTAGTCAATAAGGTGATCTTCTCCATAAATGAACTTGTGTCGTTAGGGTTGGAGTAACTTGTACAATAAAAAGCATATTTCAGGGAGAGAGAGAGAGAGAGAGAGAGAGAGAGAGAGAGAGAGAGAGAGAGAGAGAGACGGAGGTAATTCTCTTTTCGTAAATCGTTGTTCGAAGACAATAACTAAAAGCTTCTCATAGTGGCGATTGCTAAGTTGACTTTTCCCTCCCATGCTAAGCATTATAACCCATTACTATAACAGACCGAATATTTTATCTTTTTTGTTCTGCTTTCTTATGACACTAATTGAAACCAAATAGATAATGAATAATGTCCCAAATCCAAATTACGTAGTACTTGATTTGATTAGCGTATTATTTCATAGTCTTTATGCCATTCTCAAAAAAAGAAGTATCTGTCTAAATTCTCTGAGTTGTGATCCAATTCTAAAGGGAATTTTAGCTTCGCTGTGTTTACAGACAAGTTACATCATTTACTGATAGACGAAGATTTTCTGAAAATTATCTCATAGGTATTTTCTACGATGGTGCAGTGGTCTCTAAGTCGCTTGAATGAATATTCAACTAAAACAGAAAATTAATGACCTTACCGTTTATTATACCAAACGAAATCTTGATATGATTGCTAAATAAAACTTTGACATCATTCAAATACACAGTTTGGAAATTGATTCGAATATAAAGTTGAATATAAAATTTAGGCCAAAGGCCAAGCACTGGGACCTATGAGGTCATTCAGCGCTGAAATGGAAATTGACAGCAAAAGGTTTGAAAATTCCTGTTGTTTTTTACTAATCCCAAACTTCATTTCAACCTTTCTCAAAACTCTCAGACTCTGTTGGCTATTTCTAACACGGGGGAAAATCTCAGTCCCTAACCACGAATGATTATAAATTTGCTGTTTACACGGCTGTTAAAACTTTTCTTATGTTATTTTATTTCTCCTTTAGACAGTCAAATAAACGTAGCTTGATATTATACTAAAATATTATGACGTTAAAAGGAACGCTTTGACATCATACGATGATCGATGGAGATCTCATCACCCGATTCCAGTATGTCTCTCCGCTTATCGCGAAAACAGCCCGATGACGAAGCTATCAGCAGCAAATATTGGAAACAGATCCGATCCCTTTGTGTTGGATGTTCCTTGGTGACTGAGGACAATTACTTTTCCGGGCTAAGTTTCCTGACACATCATTAATTAAGTGTCTAAGGCATTGTTCATACTCACAAGGGAACTAAAGTCAAGGGAATTTCCTTTTGGGATTAATGGTTATTCGTGAGATATTGCTTAAAGTATATTTATTTATAGACAATAGCTCCATTCTTCTCTTGTAAGTAAAATTACTTTTATTTAAGATGGATCACAGGTTATGCAGTTTAACGTTTTCTGATTGGATAGAATATTGCACAACGCAATGATTAGTTTTCTTTATTTAATTTAGACAATGAAGGAATTGAGTGTTCATTCTAACTAATGCTTGACATCGCTCTAATCAAATATGTCTGAATTGGTAATGATTAAATCTTCGTGTTCGGAGATAAATGTCGATTGCTTATCAAAATGTCATTCCTTACTAGTAAGGTTATATCATGTTGACCACATTTTGTGTAGTTCTTGTATAAATATTTATGGAAAGATCAACAGTACTTAACACATTACTATATTTTTTCTAGTGCAATTGGTGTCTAGCCACGTCAACATTATCTAATCCTTCGGACCACCCTAGGAGAGTTTGTTAATCAGCCGCCTCAGTAGTCTGGCAACTGATAAAACTAACAATTCTAACAATTCACTTTACGTTAATGGAAAGGTAATTTATTGTTTGATTTGCATGGACAAATTCAAAATCCACATATCTTTATGGTAAGTCATCTGAAAATTCCTATGATTTGACGGCTGCCCTCTCATCCTTTAAAATGAAAGCAAAACCAATGAAATGAACTGAATTACAAATTTATAAGCAGCAATTAAAGCGAAATGTCCCAGAGTTTGCTGGAAGAGTGATAAACAATTGTTATATACGGTGTAATTGTATTACGCACACCTGGAAAGACTGACGTTCAATTATATACAATTGTAAAGGTAATTTGCCATATTCTGTAGGGTGTAAGAAAGTTTTCCTACTTCTATCTGATGAAGGGAGTGTAGCTTAACAAATTGTATTTATAAAAGAAAATGATTACGGCAAACTTTCTCTTTTTTTTTTGCGAATGTTGTGAATAATAAAAAAATTGACATAAGTATTGTAGCGTGAATAATAATGCATGAATAATAACATCTCTGATAGTGATGAGTGACTGATGATTCCTGCCACGGTTGTTTCCAGAAAGAAACTCCCTGACTCTTGTCTTGGGTAGACGAGATTAGTCAATCCATCGTGACCCAGAGGGTTGATAATCAACCCCCCTCCCCCAACCCCACGCACTTCCATAACATTTCCTCGACGGAGAGAGATTATTCAAAGATTTTTGGGAAACTGATATAAATGCAGATTTTTATAATGACTTAAAAAAACTCTTAAAGATAATGCACAAAATAGATATATATATATATATATATATATATATATATATATATATATATATATATATATATATATATATATATATATATTGTATTACATTCTTTGTATTATTTTTAAACGATTTTGCAATAATTTTCGAATTAAAAATCAGTCATCAAAAAGAGGTTAAAACTTTAAAAAATATTGTATTTAAATTAAATTCTTTTTTAACTGCTTTTAATTTCATATTTTGTCCTATTTTTAGCATATTTTCTGAATGATTTTTAAAACAAAAATCGGTCATCAAAATGAAGAAAAAAACTAAAAATATTGTACTAAAATTTATATATTTTTTGGAAAGTATTTTCAGGCGATTATTTAAATGATTTTTGAAATAGAAAACAGTCATAAAAAGGGGAAACCTCACAAAAGTACTATATCTAAATTAAATTATTGTCCAGTTTTAACGCAATTTTCGAAATGATTTTTGAAAACAGAACTACTAATGGGAAAATCGGGAAAACTCTCACGAATTCATTTTGCAAAAATTTTAAATATATTTAAAAACTTTTCTGTTACATTTATTGTCCTATTTTTAACAGATTTTTAAAAATGTTTTTTTGAAACAAAACAGTCATAAAATCGAGGAAAAAAATAAAAATATTTTAATTAGATAATTTTTTTAAAAAGCGTTTTTATGTTACATTCATTGTGTTATTATTAGGATACTTCTCAAATGATTTTGAAATAAAAATTAGTCATAAGAAATAAGGGAAAAATGGCAAAAATATTATATTGAATGTAAATTTATCTGTTTTACAGATAATTTTTTTCTGTTTATCTTATCCTCTTCATCGATTTTTATAATGATTTTTTAAATTGAAAACGGCCATCAAAATGAGGACAAATCTCTCAAAATAATTGCTCAAAAACGGAAATATTTTTTGACGCTTTTTATTTTATATTTCGTGTGATATTTTTAGGCTTTTGAAAATGATTTTGGGAATAACATCAGTATTTCCCACTGAATGATATCAACGCTTTACTCTTAACACTTTACAGCGTGCCAACCAACAACTACTATACAGTTTTTCCCCACTACACAGCTACACTTAAAATACTTATAAGTTATGTACTTTGTGTTTCGTAATGTCGCCCCCACCCCACATCTTCCTACTCCCCAAGCCCCCGTTCCCACCCCTCAAACACGAAATGTACGAAACCCAAAAGTGTCTAACGAGGAATAGTAGTAGTCAGCATTACACATTACCTGTGTCACGTCCCTCCTCGGGCAACGTAGGAAGGGTTGGTAACGGTGTGTGTGTGCTTTTATTTTTTTTATTTTAATTTTGTGTGTGTGTGTGTGTGTTTACGAACCTGCACCGGGTTTCTCATATCCCGTGGCAGAGGAAACGATTGCTGTTTATCGTTTTCCACTTTAGATAAAGGTTTGTTAGGTTCTTCTTCTTCTTATTGATAAGAGTTGCAGGATCATGCGGTTTCATAGCTTAATGCAAACAGAATCTGGTGCCTTGTTTACATATCGCCTAGTGAGTATGAGACTACAATTTTCCCTTTTATTTTCTCAGTGAGATGAAAGATAAGACAGCTTGAATAGAAGTAAAAATTATGAAATAAAATGTGAAACAACTTAAACAGACGTTGAAATAATGAAATAAAAAATGAGACAAATTAAGTAGACGTAGAAATAATGAAATAAATTATGATACAACTTAAACAGATGAAGAGTGAATAAAATAAAATGTGGGACAACTTAAATAGACGTAGAAATAATGAAATAAAAAGTGAGACAAATTAAACAGACGTAGAAATAATGAAATAAAATGTGAGACAACTTAAATAGACGTAGAAATAATGAAATAAAAAGTGAGACAACTTAAATAGACGTAGAAATAATGAAGTAAAAAATGAGACAAATTAAACAGACATAGAAATAATGAAATAAAATGTGGGACAACTTAAATAGACGTAGAAATAATGAAATAAAAAGTGAGACAACTTAAACAGACGTAGAAATAATGAAATAAAAAGTGAGACACTTAAATACCCGTAGAAATAATGAAATAAAAATGTGAGGCAACTTTAAACAGACGTAGAAATAATTAAATAAAAAGTGAAGCCACTTAAATAGACATAGAAATAATGAAATTAAAAGTGAGACCTAACTTAAACAGAACGTATAAAATAATGAAATAAAAAGTGAGACTACTTAAACAGACGTAGAAATAATGAAATAAGGAGTGAAATGACTTAATTAGACGTAGAAATGATGAAAATAAAAAGTGAGACAACATAAATAGACGTAGAAATAAAGCAATAAAAAGTCAGACAATTTTAACAGACGCAAAAATAATGAAATAAAATGTAAGACAACTTAAACAAAAGACGTATAAATAACATGAAAAATAAAAAATGAGACAACTTAAATAGGCTTAGAAATAATTAAATAAAATGTTAAGACAACTTAAACAAACGTAGAAATAAATTGATTGCACAGTAAACTTTCATGATAAAAATTTGAGAAGGAAAGCGGTCAATAGAAGAAAAGTGGATTCTGGCAACTCCTTTGGTAAAACTTGACGATGATGATCAATTATAAGTGGCATAAGTAAGATATATAAAAATCTCTCTCTCCGCTTCTCTCCTCTCTCTCTCTCTCTCTCTCTCTCTCTCTCTCTCTTTCAAAGTTCTCCAAGATGCTCCACAAAGCTTACTAAAAAAAATGGCTACGTTCTCAGTATATAAATTTAAGGGTAAAAAAAAAAAAACAATAGAGAGCTATTGGCTTTGTCCAAATAATAAACCAAAAAGAAAAAATAATATACGAATAAAATTGTGAATAAAGATATTCCAAAAAAAAAAAAAACAAAAAAAAAAAAATAATAATAATAATAAGAGACCAAAGTCGGCTTCTGAGTCAAAGGAAATTCACATCATTTTCATGACAACGAAGCTGCTTAGAAAACAGCAATTCAGGCGGATGCATATTTCCTCCTAGATATATATTGATGCCATTCTCTCTCTCTCTCTCTCTCTCTCTCTCTCTCTCTCTCTCTCTCTCTCTCTCTCTCTCTCTCTCTCTCTCTCTCTCTCTCTCTCTCTCTCTCTCTCTCTCTCTCTCTCCAAGCAAGTATCGTTTACTGAACGGATGTAAAACTTGACCACCTGATTTTCCTTGCAAGGAAAGATTTAAAAGTTCAGTACATCTGCATAGCAACCTTGAGCAAGAACATATGCAAAATCACAGCACCGACAACAACAGTTTTGTCTAAATTGAGGTGTAAAATTTCCTTCGTAACGGTACAGCCGCCAATTGGCAATACGATAGTCACTCTCAATTCGCAACCAGCTGTATTTTGCGAGAGAGAGAGAGAGAGAGAGAGAGAGAGAGAGAGAGAGAGAGAGAGAGAGAGAGAGAGAGGTATAACAACATTCGAAGTTACATCAAGAGTACGAAATCGTTCAATGAAAGACCTTCTATAATAGCACACTCGCATAGTTAGTATGTACCTAATGAGATATAAGTAAATAAAAAGAAATAAATAAGAAATAAAATAAACATAAGGTAAACCCCCAGAAGAAAATGTTCTGTTGTTGCACACATCAAAATATTACAAAAGAAGAATTCCTGACGAAGTTATTTCAAAGAGGCTAATATACTGAATGGCAAATGATAAATTTCCGGTTTTTTCTCGAACATAAGAAAACGGAGGCCGATATTTTCCACAATATATAGAAATCCAAAACTCCGAAGGCATCAAAACGCACGTACTTGCAATATCCTCATGGACCACTCCTATTTTATTACACCTTCCGGCAGATTGATGAAGGAGACCTCGGGGGATTAAATGAATTATGAAATGTTAGGCTATATACAGGCAGGCACTAAGGGGCCACTTCCAGCCATTTGGTTGCTGAAAACCACGGAAGGAGGGAGCTGACATGGCTGGACATCAAGACAAAACGATCCAGAAAACAAAGAGACGAACGTCAAGGAGGATCTCAAGCTGCCACGAAGGAGGAATAGTTGCAGAAGTTGATAACAAGAAAGACAGAAAGAGGTAATAGATATAAAGAATATCTGAGGGAAAGCCACGCACATACGGAAGCTCCAGACGCATTTGGAGAGAAATGCGCAGAGAAAATGAGGCCCCGAAGATAAGATAATCTCATTAAGACACCATGAAGAACGCGGACACCGGCCTAACCATCACCTGCAAGCCAGAAAAAAAACTATCATAGGCAATCTGACAGACCAGCAGTATACGTTTAAGGCTTCTCAAGAAATGGCTACTATCCAGACCTAAAAAAAGACGCTAAATCTAATGTGGCAGAACGCTCCTGCCCATTTCCTCAAGTCCCAATCGCTCCGCCATAGCATCGGTTATCCCACATTAACGTGCTGCTTCGGATCTACTGGAATCTTTTCCTTGAAGGGTGGGAGGAAAGCAATAAGCGGCAGAAATGGCTAGGAGAAATATGATTAGAATTCAGCTCAAGTCTGAGGACCCCAGTGAAGTTCGACCTAGGAAGGAATAATCAAAGGAGATTCACATGTTGATGCGAGGACTCAAGATACAAAGATGGATTAAGAAATGAACTGTACACCCAACGCTATAAGGTTCACTAGATACAAAGACTAGATCCTTAGAAGCCATCTTTGAAGACTTCATGCGTCTGATTTGAAATCCAAGGTAAACCGAAGCTCAGAGAAAAGAATAAAAACTGAGGACAACGATGCAACAGCCCTAAGAGTTTCCAGGGAGAAGCAAGCTGGAGACCTTAGTGCCAGATGTGAATGGATGGAATCGTGGATTGCAGAATACAAGAGAGGATCTCAAGGTGAGACTTAGGAAAAAACAGACAGTTTCAATGAAGGAGTTGGAAAAGTTGACAATAAGAATAAAAGAGAGGATGAGCTAATAGATACAAGGAAAGCCAAAGAAGAATGGAAGCTCCAGACACATTTGGAGAAAAATCCGCAGAAAAATTGAGGCCCCCGAAGATAATCTCATCAACAAGACACCATGAGGATCGTGAACATCGGCCTAACCATCACCTGCAGAAAAAAACTCAAACTAGTCATGAGGCAATAACAGGGGAGGATGAAGATTCAGAAGCACTGAAAGATTTCCAAACATAAGAAGGAGACCTGAGGACCAGATGTGAGCAGATGGAATTCAGGATTGTGGAAGAAGTCTTCAGTGACTTAGTATATCAGACGATAATGAAAAGGAACTAAGGAAAATAAAGGCTATGGCAAAAATGTTGATGAGCTAGGAACCAAATACGTCATACTGTGAGAAGCAAAGGAAATGACAGCAATCTTTTTGGTCTACCCTGTGCCCAGTGAGTATCATACAAATTACAATTAGAAGCAATCTATTTGGTGTACCCTGTGCCAAGTAAGTATGCTTCTAATTAAAACTAGATGCAATCTATTTCGAATACCCTGTGCCAGGGAAGTATGCTTCTTATTACAACTAGAGGCAATCTACTTAGAGTACCCTGTGCCAAGTAAGTATGCTTCTAATTACAACTAGAGGCAATCTATTTGGTGTACCCTGTGCCAGGTAAGTAGGCTTCTAATTACAACTAGAAGCAATCAATTTGGAGTATCCTGTGCCAGGTAGGTATGTTTCTAATTACAACTGGAGGCAATCTACTTGGATTACCCTGTGCCAAGTAAGTATGCTTCTAATTACAACTAGAATCAATCTATTTGGTGTACCCTGTGCCAGGTAAGCATGCTTCTAATTACGACTAGAAGCAATCAATTTGGAATATCCTGTGCCAGTAAGTATGCTTCTAATTACAACTAGAGGCAATCTATTTGGATTACCCTGTGTCAGGTAAGTATGCTTCTAATTACAACTGAAACCAATCAATTTGGAGTACCCTGTGCCAAGTAAGTATGCTTCTAATTAGAACTAGAAGCAAACTACTTGCTGTACACTGTGCCAGGTAAGTAAACTTCTAATTACTACTAGAAGCAATCTATTTAGTGTACCCTGTGCCAGGTAAGTATGCTTCTAATTACAACTAGATGCAATCTATTTGGAGTACCCTGTACCAAGTAAGTATGCTTCTAATTACAACTAAAAGCAAACTATTTGGTGTACCCTGTGCCAGGTAAGTATACTTCTAATTACAACTAGATACAATCTATTTGGAGTAGCCTGTGCCAAGTAAGTATGCTTCTAATTACAACTAGAAGCAAACTATTTGGTGTATCCTGTGCCAGATAAGTAAATTTCTAATTACTACTAGAAGCAATCTTTTTGGTGTACCCTGTGCCAGGTAAATAAACTTCTAATTACAATTAGAAGCACTCTATTTGGCGTACCATTGCCAGGTAAGTAAACTTCTAATTACAAATAGAAGCAAACTATTTGGGGTACCCTGTTTAGAGTAAGTATGCTTCTAATTACAATTAGAAGCAATCTATTTGGCATACCCTGAGCCAGGTAAGTAAATTTCTAATTACATTAGAAGTAATCTATTTGGCGTACTATGTACCAGGTAAGTAAACTTCTAATTACAACTAGAATAATCTATTTTGTATACCCTATGCCAGGTAAGTATGCTTCTAATTACATATATAAGCAATCTATTTGCCATACCCTTTTCCAAGTATGTATGTTTCTAATTACAACTAGCAGCAATCTACATGGTGTACCCAGTGCCAGGTAAGTCTGCTTTTAATTTCAACTAGAAGGAATCTATTCGGTGTACCCTTGTACCAGGTAATTATGTTTCTAATTACAACTAGAGACAATCTATTTGGTATACCCTGTGCCATGTAAGTATGCTTCTAATTACAACTAGAAACAATCAATTTGGGGTATCCTGTGCCAGGTAAGTATGCTTCTAGTTACAACTAAAGACAATCTATTTGGAGTACCATGTGTCAAGTAAGTATGCTTCTAATTACATCTAGATGCAATCTATTTGGTGTACCCTGTACCAGGTAAGTATGCTTCTAATTTCAACTAGAAGTAATCAATTTGGAGTACCATCTGCCAGGTAAGTATGCTTCTAAATACAACTAGAGGCAATCTACTTGGGGTACCCTATGCCAAGTAAGTATGCTTCTAATTACAACTAGAAGCAATCAATTTGGAGTATCCTGTGCCAAGTATATATTCTTCTAATTAAAACTAGATGGAATCTATTTGGATTACCCTGTGCCAGGTATGTATGCTTCTAATTTCAGCTGGAACCAATCTATTTGGAGTACCCTGTGCCAAGTAAGTATGCTTCTAATTAGAACTCGAGGCAAACTATTTGCAGTACCCTGTTCCTAGTAAGTATGCTTCTAATTACAACTAGAAGCAATCAATATGGAGTATCCTGTGCCAGGTATATATTCTTCTAATTAAAACTAGAGAGAATCTATTTGGATTACCCTGTGCCAGGTAGGTATGCTTCTAATTTCGGCTGGAACCAATCAATTTGGAGTACCATGTGCCAAGTAAGTAAACTTCTGATTACTACTAGAAGCAATCTATTTGGTGTACCTGTGCCAGGTAAGTATGCTTCTAATTACAACTAGAAGTCAATCAATTTGGAGTATCCTGTGCCAAGTATATATTCTTCTAATTAAAACTAGATGCAATTTATTTGGTTTACCCTGTGCCAGGTAAGTAAACTTTAATTACAATTAGAAGCACTCTATTTGGCGGACCATGTGGCAGGTAAGTAAACTTCTAATTACAACTAGAATAATCTATTTTGTATACCCTGTGCCAGGTAAGTATGCTTCTAATTACAGATATAAGCAATCTATTTGCCATACCCTTTTCCAAGTATGTATGCTTCTAATTACAACTAGCAGCAATCTACATGGTGTACCCAGTGCAAGGTAAGTCTGCTTTTAATTTCAACTAGAAGGAGTCTATTTAGGGTATCATGTGCCAGGTAAGTATGCTTCTAGTTACAACTAGAGACAATCTATTTGTAGTACCCTGTGTCAAGTATGTATGCTTCTAATTACATCTAGATGCAATCTATTTGGTGTACCTTGTGCCAGGTAAGTATGCTTCTAAATACAACTAGATGCAATCTATTTGGTGTACCCTGTGCCAAGTAAGTATGCTTCTAATTACAACTAGATGCAATCTATTTGAATGCCCTGCGCCAACGTAACGTATTGCCTGCTAATTACAACTAGATACAATCTATTTTGTGTACCTAGTGCCAGGTAAATATGCATCTAATTAAAACTAGCTGCAATCTATTTGGTGTACCCTGAGTCAGGTAAGTTTGCTTCTAATTACAACTAGATGCAATCTATTTGGTGTACCCTGTGCCAGGTAAGTATGCTTCTAATTACAACTAGAGATAATCTATTTGAAGTTCCCTTTGCCAAGTATGCTTTTAATTACAACTAAATATAATCTATTTGGTGTACCCCGTGCCAGTTAAGTTTGCTTCTAATTACAACTAGACGCAATTTATTTGGTGTACCCTTTGCAAGGTAAGTATGCTTCTAATTACAACTAGAAGTAATCAATTTGGAATACCCTTTGACAGGAAAAAGTATTCTTCTTAATTACAACTAGAGACAATCTATTTGGAGTACCCTTTGCCAAGTAAGTATGCTTCTGATTACAACTAGATACAATCTATTTGGTGTACTCTGTGCCAGGTAAGTTAACTTCTAATTAAAACTAGAAGCAATCTATTTGGTGTAAATTGTGCCAGGTAAGTATGCTTCTAATTACAATTAGAAGCAATCTATTTGGCGTACCCTGTGCCAGGTAAGTAAACTTCTAATTACAATTAGAAGCAATCTATTTGGCGTACCATGTGCCAAGTAAGTAAAATTCTAATTACAACTAGAATAGTCTATTTGGTGTACCCTCTGCCAGTTAAGTATGCTTCTCATTACAACCAGATGCAATCTATTTGGTGTATCCTATGCCATGTAAGTATGCTTCTAATAAAATTAGCATCAATCTACATTGTGTACCCCGTGCCAGGTAAGTATGCTTCAAATTTCAACTAGAAGGAATCTATTCGGTGTACCCTTATGCCAGTTAATTATGCTTCTAACTACAACTATAGACAATCAATTTGGCATTCCCTGTGCCAAGTAAGTATGCTTCTAATTACAACTAGAAGTAATCTGTTTGGTGTACATGTGTCATGTAAGTATTATCTAATTACAACTAGAGGCAAATCTATTTGTGTACCCTGTGCCAGGTAAGTATGCTTCTAATTATAACTGCAGGCAATCTATTTGAAATACCCTGTGCCAGGTAAGTATCCTTCTAATTGCAATTTGAGGGAATATATTTGAAATCCTCTGTGCCAGGTAAGTATCCTTCTATTACAACTAGAGGCAATCTATTAGAAATACCATGTGTCATTTCATTTACTAAACCAAAAGTTTTGAAAACTACCCCAAAAAATGGAAGTTTCTTATGCATGCTTGGCGCCATAGAAATAAAATACCCTTTGCTAGGTAAGTGTCCTTCTAATAACAACTAGAGGCAATGTATTAGAAATACCCTGTTCCATTTCATTACTAAACCAAAGGTTTTCACTGTCCTTAAAATGAAGTTTTATGCATGCTTTCCATTTACCCATGACCTCAAATTTCACAGAAAAGTTCACAGAAATAATTCAGGAACTCTTTCATGTCATAGACGCCAAATTAACTTATAAGAACCCTTTCACCATTGGTTTACTCTTTACCTCGAGGGAGCAATTATCGTCTTATATCTTGTGATGTTACTTATAAAATATACTTGCCCTAAATGTAAACAGTTAAACCGTCCTATGGGATCCACCAGCAGATTTCCTCAAGGTGCGTATCGATCCAAATCATGGCGCAAGCTTTCGTACTGGCAGTACACTTTCCCGGCAAACTTGCCCAGGAATTCGTCAGAACATAAACATGTGTGGTCCAGAAATACATCAATGTATTATGACTAAAAAATAAAAAACAAAAATCTGGTCATGAATCTATCAATATATAAAAAAAAAAATCATATTTTTTAAATGAGCCCATGAATTCATCAGTACTGTACGTAATTACAACAATAATTGTTTGTAAATCTATGGGTCAGTCCAGGTCCTGTAATAGACATACATATAACCCCCCAACCCCCACCCCCCAACATTTGAGCTGTGGATGTGATGAATTTACTAACTAACAGTTAGAAGGACAAGCATATATACATTGATAATCAGAGTATCTGCCACAACTGCCGTTGCCAGACGTAATTGAAAATCGCAAACTTGGCCATGAAACCGTTACCAGTTTTTTTTGGCTGCAGTGTAGGTACAGCCAGTTACAAAAGCGGTGTCGCCCCGCCAGGCTTGGCTCGGTGAGATCAAGCCCTTCTTGCCTGAAAAGTTGGCCCATGTTCAAACAACCAGTACATAGTTAGAATGGTTCGAAAAGGGAGGAAGAGGGAAATTATGGTAATCACGCTAAGAAATGCAATGCTGAATGAAATATATATGGAGGGATAGAGAGAGAGAGAGAGAGAGAGAGAGAGAGAGAGAGAGAGAGAGAGAGAGAGTTTTATTCCCGTTTAGTTATTAATCTGACGGATATACTTGAGACCTTCTGCTTTAAAGAAACATGTTTCATACATATATTTTTTGGAAAAATAATTAATTATGAAAATCTTACACATCGTATTGTTTTTAATCGTTATCACATTTTCTAAATAAAAATGCCTTAAATATTGTTGGAACTGACTATTCATATTAATATTATTCAGACGAAAATATACTTTTTAATTATCCTATAAGTACTGTATTTTCTCTCTCTCTCTCTCTCTCTCTCTCTCTCTCTCTCTCACTCTCTCTCTCTCTCTCTCTCTCTCCTCCGTCTGATATCGCCTGGATTGACTATTTAAATAATGGTAGATGTTTGATATGTTATTTGGATGTGGCCAAGGATCACAAAACCGTAAATGGCTAATCAACCAACTTGTGCTAAGCTGTATCTATTTTTGCCTTAGATTGACTGGACTATAATTAAATGTATTACTAATAATATTCAAATCTGGTCACAAAGATGTTACATACCAGGTTTTGTAGCCGTGGGTTGTATAAGTCATCAAAGCATCAATTTTGCAAGGATATTATTTTATTAATTGATCTCTGCTAAGAACATATTATTGGATATGCTAATCTAGTACTACAGAATTTGTATTTATGGTATAACTTAGTTGAGTTACCAGTATTTGAGTGTGATGGGCCACTTGGCTCCACCCCTCACAACCATCTAGACTGCTATAGAAAGTATTTCTATTTGCTATATATATAATAAAATAATTGTAAACATATGGAAAATATAATGGATGTATGAAATACTGTCATCTGAATAGCATTTTACCTTCCAAAAAGCATCAATCAGAACAATCTCATAATAACTGTAATACATTGAAATCCCGAACATGAGGAGGTGCGGAGATTGAAGGATATTTATAACAAGGTGGGGGTTAAAGGTGACAGGGACCAGTGACATTGGGTGCCATTAATTTAAGTCTTGATGTGTTCACTTATCAACATTTATAGGGTAATGATAGTAATACCTTTACTGATAACAATTAATATAAATGGTTCTAAGTAGCCATTACAACTGGCACATAGTGTTATAGGGTTACTGAGATTATCTTTGTAATATCTGGTTAATGTCTGTATAACTATAGTTTTACATTATGAATCCTGGTTCTCCCACGAGGTAACGTGCCACACACAGCCATGGAAGAGCTGCATAACGCCAGCGGTCTTAACAGTCGTGTGTTTGCAGCCTTTGTGGAGGTTTATTTGGTAATTACGATTATCTACACTTAGGTAAGTGTTAGTCGAGGTCATTGTATTTATCTATACGTTTGGAATAACTGTTCTAACACTTTTGTTGTGCACTACAAACTATGTATTATATACTTACCTATGTCAATGTTTGTAGGGAAGGCTACAAACATGACTCAAAACCACTGGCGTTATATACAGCTCGTCCATGGCTGTGTGTGGCACGTTACCTTGTGTGAAAACCAGGATTCATAACGTAAACAGTAGTTATACAGACATTAACCAGACATACAAAGATGATCTCAGTAACCCTATAATGCTATGTGCCAGTCGTGATGGCGACTTACAATCATTGATATTAACTGCTATCGGTAAAGGTATTACTATCACCACCTTATAAATGTTGATAAGCAAACCCGTCAAGACTTTAATTAAGGTCACCCAATGTCAATTGTTCCCATCACCTTTAACCCCCACCTTGTTATAAATATCCTTCTATCGCCGCACCTCATGTTCGGGATTTCAATGTCTTACAGTTATTATGAGATTGTTCTGATGGATGTTTTTTGGATGGTAAAATTATACTCGGATGGCAGTATTTCATATTTCATTTATATTCCAAATGTTTAAAATTTTTTGTCAAAAGAAATAAAAACATGGCTATATAAAAGACTAATGAACAGGAGATATCAAAAGTGGTGGGTTTCTTGAATAGCTTGGAGGGGGAACACCAACAAGGTGTGTTGGACACTACTGCTGAAGCCACGAATAAAGGCAGAGTGAGCGAGCAAGTGTGAGCCGGAGGGCAGGGGGTGGCGTCCCCAATTAATTTGAGACTAAATATGTTACTACAGTTTTGCAACACCTACATAATTTATACCCCACCTCATTTATATTAATGCACCGATGCACACATTTCACTGCATTTCATTTCACATCATTTATTTTCACAAAGAGTTTCGGAAATAATATAATAAATATTCCATAACATAAGAAATATAGCAAATAGAAATACTTTCTATAGGCAGTCTAGATGGTTGTGAGGGGTGGAGCCAAGTGGCCCATCACACTCAAATACTGGTAACTCAACTAAGTGATGCCATAAATATAAATGCCCTAGTACTAGATTAGCATATCCAGTAATATGTTCTTAGCATAGATTAAGTAATAAAATAATATCCTTGCAAAATTCATGCTTTGATGACTTATACAACCCACGGCTACAAAACCTGGTATGTAACATCTTTGTGATCAGATTCGAATATTATTGGTAATACAGGTAAATATAGTCCAGTTAATCTAAGGCAAAAATAGATACAGCTTAGCACAATTTGGTAGATTAGCCATTTACGGTTTTGTGATCCTTGGCCACATCCAAAACACATATCAAACATATACCATTATTTAAATAGTTAATCCAGGCGATATAAGACGGAGGACAGAATGAGAGAGAGAGGAGAGAGAGAGAGAGAGAGAGAGAGAGAGAGAATACGTGCTTATAAGATCATTAAAAAAGTATATATTTCCGTCTGAATATAATGATATGAATAGTCAGTTCCAACAATATTTAAGGCCTTTTTATTTGGAAAATGTGATAACGATTAAAAACAATAGGACGTGATAAGATTTCATAATAATTATTTTCCAAAAAATATATGATAACATGTTTCTTAAAGCAGAAGGTCTCAAATATATCCGTCAGATTAATAACTAAACAAGAATAAAAACTCTATCTCTCTCTCTCTCTCTCTCTCTCTCTCTCTCTCTCTCTCTCTCTCTCCATATATATTTCATTCAATATTGCATTTCTTTGCGTGATTACCGTAATTTCCCTCCTCCTCTCTTTCGAACCATTCTAACTACGTACTGGTTGTTGGAACGTGGGCCACTTTCAGGCAAGAAGGGCATGATCTCACAGAGCCAGCCCTGGCGGGGCGACACCGCTTTTGTAACTGGCTGTACATGACTCCGTAGCCCAAGCAAAATTAATGACAACTTAAACGAGAAAAAAATCAGACTACAAATATAGTGGAAACCATATTATGGC
Organism: Macrobrachium nipponense; assembly: GCF_015104395.2. Classification (NCBI taxonomy): domain Eukaryota; kingdom Metazoa; phylum Arthropoda; class Malacostraca; order Decapoda; family Palaemonidae; genus Macrobrachium; species Macrobrachium nipponense. Next base: position 17,130,200 of record NC_087220.1, on the reverse strand, counting down.
AAGAACATATTATATCAAATGTATAAAAAAATATCCTTGGCAATCTTTCAACTGTCTCAATCTTAAACCTCATGGCTGTAAATTGTTAAGGAATCCAGAACATCATAGAAAAAAAAAATCGATACTTTTACTCTATTCTGGTTCTCTGAGTGCTGAAGGACATGTGAGCATTCATTTGTTGTTTTTCGATATATGTTGAATTTTAACCTTACTTATATGTTTATAGACTTGTAACTTCTAAATTAATATCACTGAATCACTTCCTCAACTCTTAAATTAATTGAGGGAACCAGTTCATTCAGTTTATCTAAAAATTCTCCTATATTTGAAATTATGGGTAGTGCAAAAAAATATCATCACATACCGGTACCATACAATACCATTCGATAAAATTTCCCATTGCCATACCAAATTGCTGTAGGAAATATTTCTCCTAAAATGTAAATTTAGTCTTTAATGCAAAGCTTAATCAAGTCAATTGAAGTCACATTTAGGATATTTAATAAAACATCCACTCTATCCGTTACAAGTAATGAGATATTATCGAAAATGACAATTTTTAACTCAAACGTAACATTAATACTTTATCTTCAATATCAATTATTCATTATATATACTGTGATATTATACCAATAATCGGCATAAGTACCTGCCTTAGCCAATTCGACAATTTATGAAAAACAGAACCTAAAGAACTTATTATAGGCCTGGTATGGATGATTTGGCTATAAGGTCTTAACGAAGCTATACATATATTCTGAACTTGATAGAAAACTGCCCTAGTACGCTCTTCCTTTCTCATTAAAGTTCTCTTCAGAATTTAAATAAAACTACTGCTCACTGATGTTAGTAATAGGATCATTTAACAAATATGGCATTTCCGTTCTTAATTACTAGGACCATTAATCTATCTGCTTTCGTGATACAAGATTTATATCTTTTGAAAGTAGTTATAATCCGCTAAGAATCACCGTTGAACATCGCTCATCTTGACTTCGCTCAAATAAATGGACACGCTTGAGACACCGTAGAATTTGTAGACTCTTTCCTCCTGTGGTCAATCTCTGGACTCTGCTTATGTGTTTTTAATGGAAGAGGGATATTTTATCATGGAGTGTCGAGTCTCTTTGCATCCCCCTCCCCTCGCCCCCCGAAATATTAACGTCAGCCAGCTTCTTATTAAATGGACTGAGAACACCCCTTAATGATCCATAATTTCCTTCTTTCACGACTTTGAAGAGAGTGTCATGAGGTACTAATAGGGAATAAAGGCCACTGGCCAAATATTATGACTTAATCCCCTTTTTAAGCGCTCAAATAAGAGAGAGAGAGAGGCTTTCTGAATCAGTTGAGGTATGACTATGGATAAAATATATATAACTAGCTGACCAACCCAGCACTGCCCCAGAAAACTCTGAATGATGAATGGTAACTGATAAACTCTCTCTCTCTCTCTCTCTCTCTCTCTCTCTCTCTCTCTCTCTCCTCCCAAACCCCCTCTACTCCCTCTCTTAATTCTCCTCTCTCTCTCTCTCTCTCTCTCTCTCTCTCTCTCTCTCTTCTTCTCCCTTTCCTGTTAAAATAGTTGCTTCAGTCACATTGCTCAGCATTTTTGACATTTCATATTTCACGACTTATCACTGCAATTCCTATTAGGGGCTGAACTTGGATTGAAGTGCACCGGGAGTGTCTCTATTCATCCCAGTGATATAAAAAACTATGGATTTGACACAAATGTACAAAATTTTTGAAATTTGTTTTACCCCTTCTCACCCCTCCGCCCCCTTTCCGCCCCCCCCCCCCTATTGGGGATGAACTTGGACTTAAATGGTATCATGGAGTGTTATTATTTATCTCAGTGAACTCGAAAACTATACATTTGACACCAATATCTCTCGTTTCTGGTTATTTTTACATGTCACCCCCTTCCCACCCACTTCTCATCCTCCCTTCCTATCGGGGCTGAAAGTGGATTTAAAGGGCATCAGAAGTGTCACTATTCATCTCAGTGACCTCGAAAAACTATGGGTTAGACACTAATATCTGTCGTTTTTCGGTTATTTTTACATTTCATTTCCTTCCCACCCCTTTTCCCCACCCCTTCCTATTGGGCCTGAACTTGGACTTCAAGGGCATCAGGAGTGTCACCATTCATCTCAGCGGCTTCAATAACTATGGATTAGACACTAATATCAGTTGTTTTCAGTTACTTTATTTTTCACCCCTTATCCAGCCCCTTCCCCACACCACCCTCTTTGGGGCCAGTGATGTCTTACAAGATCAGTATTCTTTATCTGATGCTAAGTTATATGTATATCAGATTTGGTTGAAATCTCTCAATGCGTTTAAAAGTGTATGTGGCATAAACACATACATACATTATATATAAGTCATATCACATTTCCGTGATTCATATACATATATCGAGCTACAATGTCCTTTAATATCTAATTCGCTCTACCTCGGAATTAATATATTTTCATATATTGCTTAACCGAAGGTTAAGCATATATGAAAATATATTAATTCCGAGGGTAGAGCGAATTAGATATTAAAGGACATTGTAGCTCGATATATATATATATATATATATATATATATATATATATATATATATATATATGTGTGTGTGTGTGTGTGTGTGTGTGTGTGTGTGTGTGTGTGTGCCGTGTGTGTTTGTACGTACTATGTATATACGTGTGAGCGTATGCTCAAATTTAAATGGCAATTAACTTCGCTGTTTAATTACTGAAATGTCGCTGTTTGAATGTTTGGGAACATAAGTTGCTTAGCAAAATTAGTTGGTACAGAAGTAATTATAGAAATAAATGAACGCTGACCTTTGCTTCTGCCAAATAAACATGTCGTTATTCGTCTATGAAATTAGCTTTCTCTCTTTGCATTTTAGGAATCTTGTTTTAAAAATATCTTATGAATGGGTTATCCGTGTAGGCTAAGGATTACCTCATCAAGGACCTCTCAGCTTGATGGTGTGTAATCCGACGGAGCAAATGGACACTAGTGTTTGTTGTCTTTTATCTTTTCTCGGGTTCGCTCTCCTCCCCAGCTGATAATTTCAGTTGTCGAATAATGTCAGGCACCTAACTGGCTACCCAGGTTAACAGAGGCATTCTGGATTGCAGAGAACCCTTCCCACTACGTCCCTCCTCATTCAGTTCTAGAAACTCTTATGGGCCTTTCCTTTTGCTGTGTGTGTGCAGATGTTGTGTGTATGAGAGAGAGATGAGAGAGAGAGAGAGAGAGAGAGAGAGAGAGAGAGAGAGAGAGAGAGACTATCGAGTGAAATGAATCAATTTATAGCAGTTCTCATTTCAGGTTACCTTTATATTTTTGGAAATGATACGGTTGTTGTCATAACCTGTCATTTTCAAATACCGGTGTTGTAAGATTCATAAAGATACTGAAGTATTAGTCAGAGCTGTTTCCCCTTAGACTAACATCATATACATCTCTATTCTATATAACTTCTTAGATTTTGCTTAAATGAGGGAAATAAGCAAACATCCACTGTAGTTCTGATGACAAGAGCCAATAAAAGACAGTGAGCTTGGGCAGGAACAGAATAGCATAAAATCAGTTAGCAAAGCTACAGAAGCCATACCCTACCTAGTTTGGAGGAGGAAATTTCTGTGGTATATCTTGGATTTCAAATAGTTACATCGACATGGAGAAGTAACCGGCAATTGAACCATGAAGCCTTTCTATTCCATATCACAGCATAACAAATAATTTGGAGCAGGTACATCGAGTTTAGTACTAAAAGCACTTCGAGAGATTAGAAAATGGTGGCAGGTCTAAGTATCCAGGACCTGAGTCAGAGTAGGATATGAGGCTATCACCAATGAATACCGTTACTTTTTTTTAAATAAGTAAAACCCTTTCGTGGATACAGGTTCTCATTCAAGGACAACTTAAACAATATGTGATATAAACACCTTGTTCAAACAACCAGAGTTACTGGCTGTCCCAGGGATATATTCCTGTTCTGTTATATATCCCAGCTTACCTCATCCCTAAGGATCACACAAAGCTTAAATTCTATCCATTTAAACTAAGCTTGGTATCCACGAGGATGGGGTAGTGATAATATCGTTGACCTTTAATTCCTGAGAGAATTCCCAGTATGAGGTATGCAAGAACCTCTGCGGTATCTGGGCCTTGGAGCCATAAATTTGCGAAGCCTCAGCAATTATACCGAATGCTTGGAGCAAGGTCTTAATGGGATTTTTTTTTTTTTGTGTGTGCTTAAAATGATACTTTTGATCAAAGCTTTAAGACTTGTGTTTCTGGATACCAGTCATATGGGAAGTGTTATGATGCTGCTTTTACTCTGTTAAAATTGTTTACCTTCTGAAGAAGCACCGAGTTTCAGATGGGAGCTCGAAGGGATGCCTTTTGCTACATTTCGCTATCTTGTAATCACTGATGTGAAATACAAGAGACAAGGACAGAGAGAGAGAGAGAGAGAGAGAGAGAGAGAGAGAGAGTGGGAGAGAGAGAGAGAGAGAGAGATTAAAAAAAATGGGACACTGATTGAATTTGATTGTAACATATTCTTTTACTAAAGTCATTGGCATTAGCATTTGTTCTGAAAAATTTCTAGAGTTCAACAGCAATGGTAGATTTACTGTCATGCTTTGATATGACAGAAACATTGATCATCGAAAGATCTAAAGTGTAATATTACGGTTCAATGTTTATTATAGCAATTGCAATTTATGATTATCAAATAGCAATCAAAGAACGTGGATGATTGTGCAACTTGTATATTTCCTGTTCATTCTAAGATACGGTTCACTTTTCGATCAGCCAGAGCTCTCTCTCTCTCTCTCTGTCTCTCTCTCTCTCTCTCTCTCTCTCTCTCTCTCTCTCTCTCTCTCTCAGCGCCTGTCGTTCTGTTTGTCTCCGTCTATTTGTCCGCCTGAATATTGCAATACGAACAATATTAACAATAAAAAGCTGTTCTTCAAACGTTCATTGGGCTTTATTGCAAAAGTCGTCGGCCATTATTGCTTTCTTTCGTATTCTCCTGCATTCCCGAGGACACAAGTTTGTGAGATGATTTCTCGTTTGTTTAGGAGGGAATAGGAAACTTGAATATTTCCTGCGAAACGGATCCTTGGACAAATACTGGGGAGGAAGCCATTATTGCTACAATACTTGTATGAGGAATATGCCGAGTAGTTCATACAACCGTTTATAGGTATACTTCCCTTATATACCGAATATATATATATATATATATATATATATATATATATATATATATATATATATATATATATATAGATATATATATATATATATATATATATATATATATATATATATATATATATATATATATATATATATATATATATATATATATATATATATATATATATATATATATCTATATATATATATATATAGATATATTATATCTATATATATATATATATATATATAATATATATATATATATATATATATATATATATATATATATATATATAGATATATATATATATATATATATATATATATATATATATATATATATATATATATATATATATATATATATATATATACTGTAATATAAATTGCCATTGCAAACCACCCTGTGGTAGGGGTGTAAGAATACTAACACCGTAGATACTGCGTGTCGTAAAAGGCGACTAAAAGGGCATCTGCTGCCTTGCAGTGTTAAATTATTAGCAAAAGGCTAAGCCCACCGCAATTTTGAGGCTCCCTTCATTGAAGTGAGTTAGAACCAGGGAAAGACTTAGACCATTAAGATTGTTATTGGAGTGATGCCCTTTAAAGTAACTTGAGCATTAGAACACCTCCCACGTATTATGATAAACTGATTTATTGCATGATTAAGAAGTTTTTAAGGAATCACTTTTGCTGTTGTATTTTATATGTGATGAAGGTTGAGATGTTTGACTGTTGTGAGATAACTACTTTTGATTAGTAAGTTGTAGTAAGTGTAATTATGACCAGATAGTTGGGTGCTTCATTGATATATATATATATATATATATATATATATATATATATATATATATATATATATATATATATATATATATATATATATATATATTTATGCCAAGAGATCCATCCACAGGTAAAGCCATTTAATTAGGTCGCCCCCAGTTGATAATTTCTCTTTTAATCTTCTTAAGTATTCGTTGATGGAAGATTTTATCTATGATATCTGAATCCCAGGTGTCCTTTGCGATGTTCATTTTCTGTTTTTTGTATAATTAAGGCTGACTTCACCATCTGGCGGTTGTACTGACATTTTGCTGCTATAAATTATATGTGACAAATTCCAGCTTAGTCTGTGGTTATGGTTATCTATATGGTTAAAAAAGCTGACCTCTTTTGCCATACCTATGTAACCTTTTATGTTGTATAATCTCTGGGGAAGTGATTTTCCTTTAAAACCGATATAAGATTGGTTATAGTCCACGCATGGGATTCCGTATAATCCTATGACTCTGGGGATTGGCTTATATGTCGTTAATCAGGAATTTAGGTAGGTAAAGGCAAAAGGGTTTGATTTTCCAAAAATGTGTCACCATCTTGATCCTGTCAAGATGTGGTATTTTTATTTCATCATTGGGTATCTCTCTGGTGTTCTCTTGAGGGGGTCGGTAGAAAATTGCATTTGCTTTATGAATCGCTTAAATTTCATTGGGAAACAGACCAAAAAATTCCCTTTCTTGATGTTTTAATAACCAACATTCTCACTTTCATACATTCCCTATCAAAATAGACATAGCTAGCAATCTGTTCTTAAGAGCCTTAATAATGTGTGTCCCAGATTTCCTGGAAAAGGAATTTTAAGTAACTTGTGAGCCGCTTTCGCCTTTAAGGTACCCTGACCATATAGTTGAGAAAACGATTCATATAGCAAACATAATTTTCTACCGTCCCACACAAGACAAGGTCAGAGAGACACCCACTAATAAAATTAAAATCCTACACCTGGGTAGCATTAAGGCGGTGACACAGAAGCTCGGAAAATCTGACCCCTTTGCTTTTACCCTAGCCAAATACCCTAGCCAAATCTCTGATTAATGTCCAACAAAAGCCAATCCCTAAAAACCCAGGAGTATACGAAACCCCATGTCTGTAGTGTGACCAATCTTATATCGGCTTTGCAGGAAAATTACTTCCCCAGAGATTAATGGAATATAAACGGTCACTTAGGTACGGACAACAGAGTTCTTATATTATTAACCCTATATATAACCATAACCACAGAAGAAACTGGAATTTGTCATATATAACTGATAGCAGCAAATGTTGACACAAAAGCCAGATGGTGGACTCTGCTTTGATTAAACAAAGACAGGCAATGAACATCACAATCAAAACTCATCCATACAAAACATTTTATAGCTAATTAGAATTTGCTTATTAGATACTTGTTTTGTATTTAAAGGAAAATATTTTAGACAGAAATTTGATATAGAGAAGGGAAATTGGCTCTCACCAGTTTTTGCGAACTTTTACATGTAATTTTATGAGAGTAGGTTACTTAACATATTTAGTATCTGGAAAAAGTAGGTGGACCTAGACCTTACATAACACTGTTGTTCAATTTAAAGTGGGATGGAAAAAAAGAAGAAGAACATATGTTTCTTGAATGTCAAAGTGATCACAATATATTTCAAAATTCAAATTACATCACAAATGCAAGGTCTTCGTCACAGGCAAGTAAAACATTCAGGGATAATATCTATGCTTATAAGAACTCTTCATGGACTGGGTCTTAAGCATCATTTTACTTTACATGATAAGGATGGATAAGCAATAGTTACATGATAAGGATGAATAAGCAATAGTTACATGATAAGGATGGATAAGCAATAGTTATAAAAAAGCCCTCTGTTACATCACGAGAGAAAAGCTGGTATTTTGACCTCCCTTATTTCTACTGTATCTCACGTGTTTTCTCTTTCAAAGGAGCGACTGCAGTTTATGCCCAGAAATTTGTCGTAAAGCTTGACATTATCGAGTTTATTGAGACGGTCTCTCTCTCTCTCTCTCTCTCTCTCTCTCTAAGTATCACTACTTTCATTCTATTGTTATATAACAACCTCTTTTAACGTCTGTATCCCGTTTGATATTGTAGAACCCCCTGATGAGAAATTAAATATGCACTTTCAATTTAAATGAAAATTTTCCCTACTATGTATCAGTGCCTTCAGCAAACGTTCTTAATTAACTTCCTGTAGTTGCAAGAAAAAGGCCTAAATGTAAAGACAATACAGACGTAAAACGTGAATCACGAGTAAAAAAGAATGAAATCAATAAGGACTTGACATCGTGACAGTTGGAAAACATTTCAGTCATGTTCTTGCCTCTATTTTTTACCGAAATATCCGTCGCTCCCCGCCTGGTTTAAGCCCAACCCTTATTTTATTTTTTTTTCTTCCAGTCTGGGCAAGAAAAGGTCATTCAAGTTTCATGCGCCTTTTGATTTGAAATTAGATTTCCTATTGGAGCTAATAAACCCACCTTCCCTCCCTGCTTTACCTTTGCGTCGTAATATTAGTAATAAGATCTTTTTTATAATCAAAGTTAAAAAAGCGGAGTGTTTTATCTTTAGCCCACAATAATTGATAAAAGAAAACATGTGACCCGCATGAGAGGCACAATACTCGACTCTCATTTTTCTATTTATTGCAAAATTACTCACCGGTGTGTGGCAATGAGAGTCAATGAAGGCGAAATGAAGCTTGTAGAAGGCGTCACATGTTTAAACTTTTATAACGAATGTGCTGTGAAAACCTCCCATGCATTTCTTTTTTCCAATTCCTAACTCACCAATAAGTTATCTTTAAAGAGTATTTTTAATAGTTTTTTTTTCCAATATTTCATTTATGATTAAGTAATTGAAATTACTGCCAGTATTTGAAAATAAATCTCACATCTCAAATATCTGTCTTTTTCTTTTCTATGGAAGCACAATTTTTAATTGAATTCTGTGGCATGGGAAGAAACTGATGGAATGGCGCTAACTTGAGCTTGTTTTCTTTTTAGATTTTATTCTTGAAAATATAAACTTTTTGTAATGTGATTGAGGATGAATAATAAGTTTGTTTCAGTTGACATTTTCATATTTCTAAAATTGCCTGATATTGGTTTAGAAACTGGTGAAATATTGCAAAACATATATTTTTTTTATTTGTTCCTAAAAAAAATTATTGATTCTCCTTCAAAATAAATTTTTTTTTTTCGCGATGATAACAACATATTCTCATATCTTTAATTTTTAAACGCTTCTACCATGTTCTAATGAAAAAAAACTTACTCTATTTTATCCCATTAAAAAAATAGGATAAATTCATTCCATAGTAAAAACGGCCTATCCTTGTGTTACACATTGCACCAAATGAAAATACCCACGAGTGGATGGCACGCCAGAAATGTGTAAAGAAGTGATACAGTGCCATGGTAGCGTTCAAAAAGGTAATAGATTTGATTATTTAAAGACTAGAAGTTTGTATTTCTGTCTGGGTAAAGGCGAAGTCCTATGAATGCAAACCTGTTTTGTATACTCTTTTCAATTTATGAACAAGAAACGTTTTCATATAAGCCTTTCCACATATATATAAAAAAATAGGATACGAAAATTGTGAATGAAGGGAGTTAAAGAGTTAAAAGAGTCTGGTAAAATCGGAGACAGTAGGAAGGAGAAAAAGCCACTGAACCGTTTAATTGGAAAGTGAACGAATTCCAGGGAGTGAATTTGGGAAAGGTGTCTTCATTGCCAACTTGCCTCTTGCCATGGTGAGCATTTTTAGGTATTGCTAAGAGGAGTTGGGGAAAATTGAATTCATGCAGCGCACTCGTCAATTGCAAACTAGAAATTTGTCGAACTATATAAATGTAAATCTCCACTGGTTATCCCAAGAGTGTATCTGAATCATCATCAAACGCTTGGATTGTCTAACTGTAACTTGTTAATTTGTCGCCTCTAACGCAGTCAGATAGATTTGGATTTCTACTTTGAAGGCCATAAGAGTTATATCTTTTATTAAACAATATCTTTGTGATCTCGTCATTGTATGCAATTTAGGGGATTAAAGGCGTTAAGTTCCACACTTGATGTGTCGCATTTGAAGCATATCTAGGGTTGTTGGAAATCTCCATTCGGCCCTTCACTGCACCCACCTTTTAGACTTTTACTTTACCTCATTCCCACTTCCTTTATTCTATGCCGTCCAACCACTCCAGCTCCCTCTTTCCCTTGTCTTAAGCGCTGAATGGCTATAAATATCCGTGTGCTTCTCTATGTAGCCGATTTTTCATAAATCGATGCATGTATATTTTGTTATTTGATTTGATTAATTATTATTCCCT
>NC_087220.1:17087308-17114808 GCF_015104395.2 Macrobrachium nipponense | reverse complement strand
ATATATATTATGTATATATAAACATATATACATATATATATATATATATATATATGTATATGTATTATTATATAAAAATATCTATATATATTTGTAGAAATCAGATATATATATATATAATATATCTATAGATATATCTATATAATATTTATATAATTTTATATATATATATAATATATATAATATATGTGTATAATAAACATATATACATTAATATATAATATATATATATATATATATAATATATAAAGTAATATATATATGTGTGTGGTGTGTGTGTGTGTGGTGTTGTGTGCGTGTGTATGTAGTATATATATATATATATATATATATATATATATATATATATATAATGTGTGTGTGTGTGTGTGTGTGTATGTGTATATATATATATATATATAATATATATATATATATATATATATATATATATATATATATATAAAGACGTGTTATAATCCAACGGTATTAAAAACAAATTTAAGAATATTTTCGTGTACCATTCATCCTAATTACCATTCCTATGACCCTTTTTAAAAACTATTGATAATAACTTAGTATTTGAATGTAGTAATTTTTTTATTTTGTATTTTTATGGATAAACTAGTTTAGAATAGCCAGCCAAATTCAAGCAATATTGTATACAGTAGTCCTTTGTAAAGAATGTAAATAAGATTTATATTCGGCAACATCAAAAGAACTAAAGGATAAGATGCTCTCAGCACAAAAGATGCCATATCAGAGGATTAACAAATAATGGCATTGTGGATTATTTGCTTAAGATGTGCCATGCCATTAACCTGAGGGGGATTAAATTCCTTCGATTAAATTCTTGCAGGGTCAAAGATCACCGCAAAAGGAATCTGTTGGAGTCCATTCTTATTGCAAGCACGTCAAACAATTTAAATATCCATCCTGGATAATACCTTGTCTCTTTTTCTTAAAGAAAACGCTTCCCAGATTAACAAACTGTACCCCACCCCCTCTTTCTGTGTTTGTATATAAAGGTCTGTCGGTCTGTCATCTTCTATTGTATTGAGTGTGAACTTGAAAATGTACAATAAATTACGTAAGTACTGGTTCCAAGGCTGCAGTTTCACTAACCTTTCTACAGCGAATTTAAGAATTATAAGTGAATACAGACAAAGAGGGAGTTTTTTTAATAGTGAGAATAGGCAAGAAACCTCTAGGTGATTTGTGATATCAGTACGACTGCCTACAGTACTCAGCCTCTTCCTCGCAAATGTATTGTACGGTAATGGCTTCTCCCGGTAGGTTGACTCAGTATCCATTTCATATTTCCTCCTAAACGAGGGATCGTCCCACTGACTTGCTTCCTGGAGATGCAGGATAATATACAAGAAAGCAATAACGGGCGACGACTTTTGCAGTAAAAGCCGAGGGACGTGGAAGAAAGGGTCTTTTATTGCCAGTGATCCTCATATTGCAACATTCCTCGTGTTGTTAGCAGACACATAGTCATACGAAACGCCTAATGGACGACAAAAGCAAGGGGAGAGAGATAAAAAGAAGGACAGGGAGAGAGAGCTCTTGGCTGATCCTCTTTGGAAAATGGTTGTTAACCATTTCTTAAATTTAGCACGGGAAATAACTTATAAAAACTTAATTGTTTATTTATTCATATTGCCTGAAGTCTACTTTGATCATCGTAATATTTTTTCTCGTTATACACAATGAATTTAGGGATTTATTAAGCCAATCGTTTGTGTTGTGCTCCGGGGGGTACAGTAATAAATGGCAACTTAGGGTAAACTAAGTTCTTACTGATGTGACTTTGGGAAATGAATAAAAAGCAGTTTATTCAATTAAAAAAACGAGAGGAAATAGAAATTTATAATAGTAATGAGGATAAAACAATAATAGAATCAGGACGTCTACGGAATTAATGATAGAAAATTACAAACAAGAAAAATAAACGCACAACCAAAATCTTAATTCATAATGTTCATAACACCAATGATAAGAAGAATAAGAAGACAATTACCCTGACAGCTTGGCGTGAGAGAGAGGAACTTTAGATATTGTTGAAATCCTTATGAATTTTGCTCTCGTTGATGGACCTTTGTCCCCAGACGGCCAAATGAAAGTTTCCGGTATTGCTGCTCGAAGTTTGAGCATTAAACCAGATGAGATAAACTTTACCGTCAACAGAAATGTTATTAAAGTTAAAAGAGGGTCTTTGTGAGCTGTTATGGTCTATTTAATGGTTAATACTGGTCTCTTAAAAAACACCCCACTCCACCCCCGGTATCAATTTTAGGGAACCATCCTCCTTTCACAACACGTTCAACAACAACACAACAACAACATACCCATTCAGAAAACATATTGGGGGCTTAGGCATTTACTACATATGAGTAAACACGTTCCTCTGTGGTTCAGCGATAAAGAAAGTCAACAACAGTGCATCTTCTAGTTACAAAAAAATTCCTTACATAACTTGAATGAAAAGACATTGAATGCTTCTTGGTCCTGTCTAGTGATAACGTCCTTGCATTGAAAACACATTCAGATGCAAAGGGGAGGAGAATACAAAGAACAATAAAAATACGAACTATTTATTTTGATAGACTAAATGTGCAATAATGTACTTGAGTGTTACTTGTACTATTTGGCTAATTATGCATTTTTTGTCATACATATATATTTATATATATATATATATATATATATATATAATATATTATATATATATATATATATATATATATATATATATATATATACTATATACATATACCCATATATATATATATATATATATATATATTATATATATATATATACATATACTATATATATATATATATATACTATATATATATATATATATATATATACCAGATATATATCTATAAATATATATATATATGTATATATATAATATATATATATATTTATATATATATATATATATATATATATATATATATATATATATATATATAATCTATATATATATATATGCACATACCCATATTTATATATATATATATCTATATATATATATATATATATATATATATATATATATATATATATCTAATATATATATATATACTATATATATATATATATTATACTTATGTGTGTGCATGTGTGAATGTTCCTATTGTGTCCGGAGCAGATGGACTTGCAATAGATAATTCCTTTAAGGTGAAAGTTCTACTTAAGGTAAAGAGAATTTGAATAATCTGCGTCAGCTCCACATTTCATTAAAGACAAGTCGTACTGAACTGAAACAAAACAAACAACCCAGCATCTAAAAACGCTTAGAATCAGCTAGGGTATTCGGAGTAACACTTTCCCCTTGCTTTCATCAGTAGTAGCGAAGAGATATGCAACAGAATTTGTAATAATTTGCTATTCAATAAGATAACCCCTCTCCTCGTGTCCTTTTGTGGATTACGGGATAAATATAGTATACACTGTTTACTTTCACACATCTTGTTACCTGAATGTAATCATTGAACATCTTTAAAACTCTCTCTCTCTCTCTCTCTCTCTCTCTCTCTCTCTCTCTCTCTCTCTCTCTCTCTCTCTCTCTCTCTCTCTCCCAGCATAGTTCTCACCCATGTAAAAAAAATGCGTGTGTGTGTTTTTCATTAAAAAAGAATTGCCGTCAACTGTGACGGCATAGTATATTTTTCAGTGGCAGATGTCATGATGTCGTTCCTTTCTTGTGAAGTCTTCGCTGTTGGGAAATTGCCGTTGTTGAAGCAAAGGAGGTCGGGAAATCGCGAATCTCACTCCAGGCGGAAATGAAACAAACGCTTGCAAATTCTTGGACGACATTGCTACACAAAACCAGCACCTTCCAACTATATTTGTGAAGAGGATTGGGTTCTCTCATACGCTTATTTATCTTATATGTTCATTGTGGAGTACGTGATACTATATTAATTCTCCAAACATTATTTTGATTGTTCTTTTTAAGGTGGCTCTCGCTGTTCTATTATCAAGTCAGGATTAGATATTGGGGTTTCTTTGAAAGTATTTTACGTTACTTACTTTCGTATATTATCATCATCAGTGCTTTGAGCTTTGTAAGATTGATTCTTTAATATTCTTTTTGTTATGTCTAGCATCATTCCCTAGAGGTAAGTCTTATTTCCTGCTTGTCATTCCTTTGAACGTCTAATGAAAGTGTTTAGTATTCAATTAAATGCTCAATTCCATATTCTGGAAGAGAGATACATGAAGCTTTTGGTTTCGTATTTAGTTTATTGATCTTCGAAACACTCGCGGCTCTTGTATTTGGAGAGAGCTGTTCTGGTTGACTTACAATTCTAAGTATATAACGTCTGTGCGAAAGTCTAACAATAATATGGCCCTTATATATCAGCGAGTTTTGGTTTTTGCAACACTAGACGTAAATAACTTTGAAGCTACATCCTACTAGCGAAGAATTGCTTCGTCCATTGATCACATATTTTGTTGCTTGGTAACAATCGCATTTATATCTTATTTTCTGTGATAAGAAACGCATAAGAAGGCAAACATGAAGTAAAAACCTCCAATACTGGATCAAGAAAAGAACGCACATTATAAACAATTACGATTTCATCCCTTCTTATTCAGCACTTTATAATCAAAGAACGATCCGTGCATTTTACCAGCGTTTTTAACATTACCAATGCGAATTTATGCCAGGATTAATTAGCATTTTCTTTCAAGGAGAATTACAGTAATTTTACCTTTCTGAAGTTTCTACTTCATTAGTAACATGTATATGTATGATACTAAAATAAAAGGTCACTGTTCACTGGAATATAATAGGGAGAAAAAATTCAAAATGGATTGAGAATCTGGGAATACGATGGAGGTTTTAGGAATGGGGACTGATTGACAAACACGGATAGCAAATCGAGAATACAGTTCTTGGCACTTTACCTGATGAGTCAGTGGACTTAAACTTAGATGTAGGATGAGCCAGTAGAATTCGTTGTCGAGGAACTTATATTTTCACGCTAACAGTGGATGGTGTAGTCCTTCATTACTGGAGTAGGCTGGTCAGGCAAGGCTGTAGTGTATGATATGAGGACTTACGGTTTAAGTCTGCTTATAAGGCTCCAAACTGACTGAGTACAGAGCCAGTCTTCTTGAGTCTCTCTCAACTCGTTATGGACAACTAGCTCTTGAGATATCTACAGACGTAGGGTATCGTGGCAGCATCCTACCTAACTGACTCTCTAGGGAAATCAGTGGACGCTTATATCATCATCAGTGCGGTTACCATCTTGGGTGATTTTGATGATCAGCTGGTATTGTTCATATCTTAAAAACAGAACTGCATAATCATCAAATAGTGTTGAAATAAAAAAAAGCAGTATCTTGTGCCTCCATATCTATAACAAAAGGAGGCGTTATAAGTGAAAGTAAGGTTAGGCTAGGCACAGTTACTAGGTGTGAAAAGGCAAGGGTCAAGTGAGATCTTAAATGACCTGTCGATGGGTCAACATTGGATGGTCGCTGGAGTGTAGGTGTTAATGGGGGTATTACAAGGTTTTTAAGGGAATACAATATACTATAGAAGCTCCCACTCACAGCAGACAAATAGATTTCAACAATAAAATAAAACTTCTTTATGATGAAAACATCCTAAAAGCTACAGAACACCTCAGGTCTAATACTCCTTTCATTTTCCATTATCCCAAATCTATTTGGAGTTCTCTAATTAACGTATACTTGAATAAAAGAGGAGAAGGAGCCGGAGTTTACAAGATATCGTGTAGCAATTGTAATGAGATTTATGTTGGGGGTAACTGGTAGATCCGTGTCGCTAAGATTAGCAGAGCACAAAAGATCAGTGCGAAATGCATCAGAGAGCTGGAGATTTTCCTACATATTAGGGACAAAGGCCATACTGTGAACTGGAGTCGGGTAGAGCTGTTCTCCAAAGTAGCTGCCATTATAAAAGGAAAACGCTGGAATCTGCTAACATCAATCAAACCAACAATATGAACCTGTCAGGAAGACATTGGAAATCGGATGACATCGACGAGGTAATCCTCAGCGTTCTTCTCAAGCAGTTGTTCCAGAACATACGACGACCGGACGAGTCGCCAGACGGGAATTAATGAGGTCAGAAAACACCAAGGAATAATTTAATTTCCAACCTTCCTGGATCAACTGTCACCTGCATATCAACAGAGTCTTACTACCACACCTACATATGCTCTGTATATATATTCTTGTAAGACATCCTCTGTCCATATATATTTTACCAGTAATCAGGAGCAGAAGGAAGTCCTTGAAAAATATGATTGCAACGTTCAATTAGTGTTTTATGGACTTTATATCTTCATAGCATACTGTTGCATTACGGTAAAAGACATTCATATATATATATATATATTATATATATATATATATATATATATATATATATATATATATATATATATATATATATATACATATATATATATATATATATATATATATATATATATATATATCTATATATATATATATATATATATATATATATATATATACTTAGGAGGATTTTTTTAGTGTTTGCTTTTTCACGAGATAGATATATGAGGCTGCAGTCCATATGGAAAAAAGAAAAGGTGGAAATTCCTTTTAGCTCAACAGTTCGGCCTCCACTGGCCCTTATCGATAGCTGTCTATAATAAACAGCTCTCGATGAGGGACAGTGGAGGAATAAACTGTTGAGCTAAATGGAACTTAAGCTTTTCTTTCCCCTGTGACTACAACCTCCTCATATATATATATAATATATATATATATATTATATATATATATATATATATATATATATATATATATATATATATACATACATATATATATATATATATATATATATATATATATATATATATATATATATATATATATATATATAATTATTTATATATATAATCACTTTACCACGTGATTCATTTATCACACCTATCCACATACACCTCGCCTCTTATTTTTCACCAGAGACGCAACTGTAATGGCCACGATGGCCTCATAACATCTCGACTTCGCGGTTTTTCGGATGGTTCTATTCCAGTTCTAATAAATATATCTGAAAACGAATGGTATTGTAGTTATGAGTGTTTCATATTCCTACATAAATAGTCATGTTTACGGAATATAGAAGTAGATATTAGGTTCGTGAGTGGCAGTCTATCCTCCGTTTTGGTTGCATCCTTCAATTGTCCAAGTTACTTATGCTTAAAGTATTTAGGGAATTTCTCTTCAGTTTCGTCCCTTTTGAAAATCGCAAAATCACATACGTGTTATTATGACTGTGGCAGCAGTAACATATCCAATACGATTCCATAATGCAAAAGAAAATAGAATGCAATTATAATGAAACTATTTTTCGCCCCAACATAAAGGAATTCATTAAGGCCCATTACCCCATATGACTTGTTCTTATATTTTGGCATCAACGGTTGGATGTTTAATCATATCGATTGGCGTTATAGGAGGTTTCAGTGCTTTCCAATGATTCGTTCTAATTAATTGATCAAATATAAATAAATAATCAGGTAATAAATCTCAACGTTTTTTAACTACCCGAGTTCCGAACGCAATTGCAATTATTAATGAGACATCAGTTATGAGAGATACTGTCATGTATCAAGGATATGAATCCATTGAAAATATCTTCTGTTCTTTGCGATAGCTTTCATCATTGCTATTTTGCTTCATTTATGACCTCTCCTGATATCTCCTTGGATTCAACCCTGACGTCCATCATTGCCTGAAGTGAAAGAGCAATGGTTGGAGAGCATCTGTTTATCTCTACTTTCTTCATTCTTACCTCTCTCCCTATTTATTTTCTTGAACTCATTTGCCTAAATTAAATAAGGAAAACAATTAGGATTGATAGGCCCTTTCGTTCACAAACGTTCACGTCAATAAAGTACTACACATGAAAGAAGTTATAGATTTTTTTAAGGATAGGAGACTATAGTTTCTCTTCAGACATCATTCTAACCGTTCAAGTGAAACTATTCTTCTCCAGCTGTTACAAATATTTAGCCACTTCTGAAGTTCATGTTATTACTCATCCTAAAATAAAACTAAAAATAAAAATAAAATATACATAACTCGTTCTGGTAGCATATCAAAACTAAATCGATTAAATGATAACAACTTTCGAATCTACACGAATTGGTATCTCTGGTTTGATGAATCAAGCAAACAAACAAAGTTAGACAGAATTGCGTCGTAATGAGAAAACACTCCGCTGATTCTATAATAATGGCAAGAGTAAGAAGAAGTAACTTTCAGTTTAGTTCAGATTTTGTTTGGTTTAGTCAGAATTTATAATGTGCGATTTATTTACCAGACACTCATACAGTTTATATATATATATATATATATATATATATATATATATATATATTATATATATATATATATATATATATATATATATATATATATATATATATATGTATATATATATATATATATATATATATATATATATATATATGTATATATATATATATATATATATATATATATATAATATATATATATATATATATATATATATATATATATATATATATATATATACACATATATATATATATAGTATATATATATATATATATATATATATATATATACTATATACATATATATATATATATATATATATATATATATATATATATATATATATATATATAAACTGTATGAGTGTCCAGATGAGGTAATACATTAGTAAACAGCAGGGTCCATAAAACACATTATAAAAGTCATGGTTTTAATCACAAGAAACGTTTCGCTCATAAGCTCAGTGCATCTTCAATTTCTAAATTAACACAAACTTATTTGAAATATTTGAAAATCACATTGGAAATTATTATGAACATCAAATTACGAATTATGTAAAAAAATAAAAATAAAATTTATGGCATTAACTTCACTTTTAAAAAGTCTCAGGAATTGGGTACAGTAAATGATAGACCCACTGCTTAATAACCTGATAGCCAGACAGACAAACATATGCAGAAGTCGAGTTAAATAAAAGCATGTAAAAAGGGTGAAAAAATATTACAGCTACGAAGGTGTATTTCACTTTTTATAAGCGCGCAATTAGTCAAGAGTAAACAAAGTGTCACGACGGCACTCTTCAGAAATTCCCACTTTTTTCTTCTTCACGGTCTCTTATTTCTCTTACTCAAGCTTTCTTGTAAAAGCTGCTGTTCTTTTCTCTTGGAGCAGCATCATTATGTCAACACAGTTCCTCTTTGTTAAAACCTGTGAGACCTTCACGCAATGAATTTGAAACAAGGCGTTAGTCTTTTTTTTTTCTCCAACAACGAAAAACGGTCAAACTGCATTCTGAGCTCAAAAGGTTTTTCTTTATACGCGCCGAGAGACTTGAAGTTACCGATTTACTGTTAATTTCAGACTCTATGTGGCATCGTTTCCTGGGAATATCTTCGAGGCTTTTAGTTGGACAGTAATGACATTCTAATACAATATTACAACACCCCATCCAAATCTATAATGTTATAAGAGTTGGTCAAATTTATGTACTTTAGGAGTTTACTCAAATGATTTTAAGTTGTAGTCAGTCAAAACCCAAAAACCTGAGCACAGTTTCGGATAAGTCGACTTAATCCCCCTCCCCTGCATCATGCCCTCTTTCCCCAACCAACAAGCTCCAACTATCCCCCACGCAAACCCATCCTTTTATCACACCTCCTCCACCTCCCTCTCCCTCCTCTTCCGCTCCAATTCTCCCCCCCCCCCCCCCCTCTCTCTCTCTCTCTCTCTCTCTCTCTCTCTCTCTCTAAATTGCACGCAGGGAGATTTAAAGTCTTATACAAACGTGGTTATTTTATTTTACATTAATTTTGTTTAATAGTTTATGAATAGAAATGTTAGGTGGCAGTTTTCGATACAGTATTTGAGCAATTTACTATAAATGTTCACTTGCATGCGATCCCAGAAAGTGGTTTTTCCCTGGGTACTGAAGGTGTGCCCCAATCACACTGCCCGTGGCCGATTTGCTTAGATGCGCGAATGGGTGAAGACGTGTAATTGCACTCCAACTTTTCAAAATTTTCAACCATGAGAGGAAAGCTGGTGCACTGAAAATAAGTCTTGACCGGTACATACATTTTTTTTATGTATAGCCTTATACAATAAATAACAAAACGATGACAATTTTTCTGTGAAATTATAGCGATATTAATATCATGATAACTATCATCAAACCCAAGTGTTCCTAAGTAATCGGTTTTTTCCCTTAATATACTTTAAGTTTGAAGAGGATCATATTGGTCCTCTGACAATATCCATGACAGTGTGGAACCTGCCATTGTCGCTTCTGACTGCGATTATAAGGATGAGCTATTCCTTGAAAATTAAATCTATGAGTTTTGGGTGTGTATCATTATATATTAATTCTATAACAATATAATTATTTTACAATTTGACTGACACCATCTAATTATAGAATAGTTATGCCCATTGCCCATTCATATTATACGGACAATCGAACAACAGGTAAAGAAAAAAAAAGCCCATACACATACTTAGAATCTACGATAAAAAAATATAATTTCCTACGACAATTCTTAGGCAACACAGCAGAATGAGCTAGAACTTCATAGTGGAGCTCAATTCACTGAGTTATAATGTGGTAAAATCATTCGATATAATAATGTGCAATGTATGTTTTGATATTTTCCAGTGTGTTGTGTAATTCAGACGAGAGAGAGAAAGAGGGAGAGAGAGAGAGAGAGAAGGGGTGGAGGTGGGGAAAGGTGTGATAGAGGGGAGGTGGGAAGGGGGGGAAGGTGGGAGGGTGGTGGGTAAGTAGACTTATCCGAACCTGTGCTCAGGTGTTTGAGTTCTGATTGACTACCAACTAAAATCATAATAGCAACTCCTAAAGTATATAAATCTGACGAACCCTATAGCTTTATAAATTACGCGGAGTGTTGTAAACATTGTGTCAGATGTTATCACTGACCGACTAGAAGCCTTGAAGATATTTCCGAAAATCGATGCCACATCGGGTCTGAAATGGTTAGTAGTTTGTTTTCAGACCTCTTTGTCTTAGAAAAGCACTTCTTGAAAAGCTTTTTCCACTGCAATGGCTTCAGCCTCAAGGGTTGTTTCGGGAGCTGATAAAGTTTTAATTTTTTCTGGTCGAGTTTTTAATGCTAATATCAAAAGGGAACTGAAATTTATTGATATCTAGAATTTTATGAATAAAATTATACTTTATAAGAGGCAGAGTAGATAATTTATCACCCATTATCTGAAAAACTTCCTTTTTCCTTTAATTAGTTTTTTTTTCATCTGGTAAATTATTAATATGAACTATGTATTGGATACTTAATTTTTATTCTTATTGATTTGGTACTTCAACATTCGAAAAACGTATTATTTACTTTATTTTGGAAGGAAAATTTGCAACTGGATATATAAATGAATACATTTTGCTATCTTTTTTAAACTTTCCAATGAACTAAGAGTGTGTAGCTTGCTGGACATTACCAGAAATCTTTAACGATCAACTATAAACCTTTACTCATTTAGCTTGAGAAAACAATCACTTCGTTTCTGACAGTATTTGGTACATGGGATCTGCTGCGTTATCCATTCGTTACCCAAAAGCAGTATGCGACCAGTGAATGATGGAAATATATTAGAAGTTGATGAGTGCCTGTACTAATGTCAAGGTATGTACTCTGGAAAAGAAGAAATAATATTTTGTTTTGTGATAATCAAAAAGTCATATTATTATCTTCTATTACTAGGTAATCTGATGGATCTGCAACACATAAATAGACCTTAAATATCAGTTAAAATACAAAATGGAAAAAAAATTTGTCCATGAATATAAAAAAAAAAAAAAAAAAAAAAAAAAAAAAAAAAAAAAAAATATTTATTTGTTTTCTGTCTTTTGTTGATATTATTTGACATTTGAACACCATGAAACTCTGGTGAAATTCATTAAAAATAACCTTGGGAACACTTATAATACCAAATAAAACTAATCATATATACAAATTTCACCCTCGTTCTATATAAATATCTTTTCATTTAATTTCTAAGAGTTGGAAATATTTATGAGCCTATATTTCTAACATTTTCCATCCATGGACAGGGCAGTTTTGTAGTTTCGTTCATTAGCAAAGTTATACAGTATAGTGACACCAGCATAATAGTTTTGGATATTCAGTCACGCTTCAACTTAAATGATATCAGTTGTGGATAATACCAATAACTTGAGTGAATATGAAATGAAAATAGAATGTAACTAGTTTATCTGTTATTGAAGATAATGGCCTTTATATACACGAGAGAAATGTCTCACAATCCTTTTCTCTCAATTCATTCTCAAAACACTTTCTGGTAACGTGGTTTTAAATTTTTCGTCTGTTACAAGTAGTCTATCAGTAGTCTATCGTACTTTTGGTGTGTTGTAAAAGTTTGTGAATATACGTAAATAAAGTGGTGAATAACTTATATAAGCAGTGACACTAATGATGAATGCCGACTCAGTGGGATAAATTATATACTATATTTACTTATTTACTTCTGATAACACATAAAACATAATACAACTATGACAATTATTCATACGTGTATATATATATATATATATATATATATATATATATATATATATATATATATATATATATATAGTATATATATATATGATATACATATATATATATATATATATATATATATATATATATATATATATATATATATATATATATATATATATAAATAGATCCTTAGGGCGATTGTTCTCTTTTCGGGACATCCTTAACTGAAGTTCATATTTAATTGACAACACAGAACTATGAGAGCCATTTTCTTCTTACTTCCATGGTCAGTTATTCGAGACCGTTGTTATTTCCTGACTGATATTCGAGATTATAAATTCAACACACGAGCACTTAAGCGGTTTACCGATAATGGACCACAGGATATATGAGATTATTCCCAGTGCGAGGATGTAACTGGGTAAATGTATTACCTATTCGAAGGTCATCGTGCGTATCATGGAGCGTTGGAGAAACTGATGAATAAGTGGGTTTTCACTTTATTTAACGAAAACAGTTTTGCTGTATTTCCGAACGACTAAAAAATAATAGCAAAAAAAGATCTGAAAAGATAATTGAAATAAACAACATTTAAGCCTCTGAGGGACGGGGCAATTTTATATATAAAATCTATTGTTTTTTTTCCTCAGTGGATGCTTATATCGTGATTTCAAATGATTACTTGTCTTAATGATAATATGTGATTGCTTCATACTGTTGCTTCGAGTCCAGAGGTCCACACTAGTAGATTCTCCTACAGACGACTCCATCGAGAGTTATACAGTATCAATATCGTGTAAGGGAAACCTCCTCCAGGTCAGTAGTGCGACCAGTTTCTCGACGCTAGATTCCACGATAACAAAACCATCAAGCTTTTTGGTCGCAACTACATTCGGTTGGCATAGGATGTGATCACATAAGCCACAGTCAACCTCAAAGCAAAGAAAAAATTCAGGTTGCAAAGGATGCAGGCATTTGTCGTTTTCTATCCAGGTGGCCGTCCTTATGGTTTCGGAAAAAAAGTAAAAAAAATGCCATGATGCTGTACTATTAGGGAAACAGTGAATACTGTTATATTTATATATATATATATATATATATATATATATTATATATATATATATATATATATATGATGTGTGTGTGTGTGTGTGTGTGTGTGTGTGTGTGTGTGTGTGTGTGTGTGTGTACGTGCGTGTATGTGCGCTTGCAGGTATATCCAAGGAACACACTCACATACTATATGAAAAACTGAGCGTAATGAGAAAGTATTGATAACTTTTCCCTTTAATCTAATAGGCTAAATCCATGATCAGGTATTTGAATGGAAATCTTTTGAAGAAATTAAATAAATAGATGTTATCACTATGAATTAGTCATATTAGGAAAGATCTTCCACTAAACATCGGACTTACTTTTTGTAAATTCTCATTATGAAAAATTATTTTTGGTTCATCACTTGCAAGCAATATCGTAACTCATTTACTATGAAAAATTGACCTCATCCAAAACTTCCCACAACTTTATATACACGGTTTACGAACACAACAGCAGAGCTATCCCATAAGACAAAATAAATTTTAGACAGGATGAAGAGTTTTAACTTTTCAACTTCAAACAAGTTTTAGCAATCGGAAGAAACTCTAAATTAAACGAATTTTTCCGGCAGAAGTTTTATTCTAAACACTAGACTGATTAAGGACTAGGGGAGAGGAACTATTTTACTTTTGTCAGTGGTAAATTCTGTTGTAATAAAAATTGCCAAACAATGACAAGAAGAATCCACTGCAGATTTAGAAAAGAAAGTTGCATTGGAAGTTTCATGAAAAAAGAATGAAACTGTAAGTGTCGTTTTAGACTTGGGGCTAGTTCATAAAGAAAATCGTAAGTATACGTGCAACGTGCAAGCTACTAAGTATATATAAGACGCAGAAGATAATTTAATGAGTAACAAAGTTTTGTGAAAAAAAGATAGAATATGTTAGAACTGGCAGTTAGTACAGTAACTGGTCTGGTGAATGAATGGGTCTGAAAGAAGAGGGTTTTCTTTGTCGGTGTATAAGGCTTAGTGCTTCTAAATGTAGGCCTTTTAAAGATATTTATTTTCAACAAAAACTGGCTATTAATTCAAATAAAGGATAAAAAAAGTTATCTTCATGAAATCTTTTAGAATCTGGATCATACTTCCAGCTGTAATTTCAACCTTAGTCCTGACATGCATTATTTGGACCCCTGCATTAGTAAAATGTTCAAGAATAACCTTAAAGATAAAATCACTGACTTTTATAATAGTGTTTTGAAAATGTTAATTTGATAAAAATCTTCTTTATTAAAAGGAGAATATTAATTGTTGTACTTTTATAAAAATGCAATCAATTTACTCATTCCCAGATCACGTTTTGATTGCTAGTTTCTCCCCTTGTATAATCCTTTCATTGGCTCCTCCCTGTTTTCGAGCCGTAATCATAATCTTCTGTAAAACCAATCAAAGACTATTTTGGTCCAGTAATTCTTTAACTGGGTTGGATTCCAGGTGCATCTGTTCCTTATAATCTTCACCCTCAGGGATTTTATGTTATCTATTTATGATACGAGCTTTCTAGTAACCTTACTTTTTTATTTTCCATCAGTCTGCTCTCAGAAATTACCATGAAACGTTTCACCAAGAGAGAGAGAGAGAGAGAGAGAGAGAGAGAAGGAAATTAAATGCAACCTTGTTCTTAAAATTTCCTGCATTAGGCAATTTGGTGTTACAAATTTAAATAGAATAAAAAGATTGATCCTTATATGAGTTTTAAAAGGGGACCGTCCGCTATGATGTCTCTTTTTTTTATTTATTACGCAAAATACATAATTTTCATATATGTTTTAGATATATATACTAACTTCATCATATAAAAATTTCAAGTCATTTGATCAAAAACTTTTCGTTTTATTAGCAAAAATCATGATTTAAAAAGAAAATTGGTAGAGTTTTCTCCGCTAATATGACATCAGTTGTATTGAAAATCATAACATAAAAAACTTCTTTATATACGGAACAATTCTGTTGACAGAATTTGATTTTTAATTTTTTTTTTATTTTTTATGAATTTTTTTTAGTCTAGACAAAAAATTCTAAAAAAAAAAGGAAAAAAAAAGATATCAAAATTCTGTCACACAGAATTATGGAATATTTATTCCTCTTTCCAATGATATCTTTCTCTCTAAAAATTGGATAATAAATAACCGAGTAATGGTTACCGACATGCGCATAAGTATGTTTTTTGAGTTATGAGCTCCCAAAGATTTGCTATGTAAATTTTCGCTTTTTTTTATAATGACTTTATTTGTACTTTTATTGTTGATTTCTACATCAAGGATCGTGGTCCTACCCCTAAAAGTGGTGTTAATACCCTCAGCGTGACACCAGATAATGATGTTGACGGCGAGACATGAGACAATAAAGGCAGCTGAAAAACAATTTACGAGACGTCATCATTTAAAAACCGCTATATCTTCATTATTTGTGAAAATAATTGGCTGAAACTTCTGGAAAGCATGCACGGCATGTTTCTGCATAGATACAAGTAATAACTCGATTTTTTAATTTTTCAAGTTGACATGTCATCCGCCATAGCGGACGGTCCCCTTAATGCAGTAAAAGGACAGGGAGGAAGAGTAAAATACTGTAATAAGAGCAAATGTGATAACTCCAATAATATTAATTTATTTTTTAGAATAAAGCTTAAGCTTTAGAAAGAACGGTGATTGGGCAATTTATTGAGAGAGAGAGAGAGAGAGAGAGAGAGAGAGAGAGAGAGAGAGAGAGAGAGAAAGAGTCCTTATAATTCATGCTCTCGAATATGATAACAATGAATTGAAAGAGAGAGAGAGAGAGAGAGAGAGAGAGAGAGAGAGAGAGAACAACTTTTTATTTAGAAAAAAAAAATATCTATGATTCAAAGCGAATTAACTACAGCTGCTCTCTGTCGATGTATACTCGTCCAGAATGAGTCCTTTAAGGAGACCTCATTTTGCCATATTGTTTGTCAGTTCGAGTCCTACTGCGGACATCCGTGATTATTCAAGTGATTCTTCATTTGTGGTGTAGGTTGGCAGTGGAAATTGTATTCAAAGAATTTAAATTGACATGTCATTGTGACATAACGTTTGTAGTTACCATCAACTTTTATATGTTTTTCCTCCCTGGGTCCAGACAGATACTTTTCAGCGTGTTTATTTGTGTGTTCGTCTCTCTCTTTTTTTTTATATAGTCATTATGTATTTACCTAGCTCCAATTATTAAATCCTACATTACTTTTTTAATTGAGATATCCTAGTAAGTTCGCTTCATTACTTCTTTTTCCTTTAAGATGTCTAATTTTGTCCTCATCCAATACTGTTTTCATAATCCATCGTAATTACGCAGCTCTTCATTGAATGCTCATTTCACGAGATTTTTCCATTTTTCTGTATTATTCCTAAAGCAAAAATAGAATCCATAAGTAAAGCACAGTAACTTTTATTGAACTTTTAGTTCGCTTTCTAATAATAAAATTCTAATAATTCACTAAATTGAGTGAGACTTACCTTAGATGATAATTGAACTGAAAATTGCTTTTATATATGAAATATATATATATATATATATATATATATATATATATATATATATATATATATATATATACATCAATGAGGAGAAGGACATAAAGACTTGATAAAAGGGTCAATTTATTCCCGACGTTTCGTAATGTCTTCATTACATTTTCGAGGGCTGTACAAAATAGATAGCAAAAATAAATTACAATAAAGCTAAGAATGAGATTTAAAAGTTGCACAATGATTACAAACTTAAAATATTAGAAATGCTAAAAGACACCTTTAAAAAACAGAAAACGTAAACTAAACAGGACAAAAATTATTAAAATAAGTAAAAAAAAAACGAGTGAAACAAAAAAATAATAAGACATATTCAAGTAAAAGTAAAACTGGACCAACTATTCGGCGGCAATGCCAAGACTGGAGATAAAAGGAGAGACTAAGAAAGGTACAGTGTGCCAGCAGAGGTTTGACTATATATACTATATATATATATATATATATATATATATATATATATATATATATATATATATATATATATATATATATTATACAGAGAGAGAGAGAGAGAGAGAGAGAGAGAGAGAGAGTTCTTTATAAATCATGGTCTCGATCATGAAACAAAAAATTTTTTTCATGAGTTTATCAAAGCAGACATATCTATGTACAATGTCCGTCGCAGTTAGTCTATATCTTTGCAGTGTATATATATAGATATATATATATATATATATATATATATATATATATATATATATATATAGGATATAGATATGGACTAACTGCCGACGGACATTGTACTAGATATGTCTTGCTTTGATAAACTCATGAAAAAAAATTCTTTGTTTCATGATCGAGACCATGATCTATAAAGAATTTCTCTCTCTCTCTCTCTCTCTCTCTCTCTCTCTCTCTCTCTCTCTCTCTCTCTCTCACAGTTATTCGAATCAGAAAATTCAAAATTGAAAATGTACAACCCCTTTACAATAACCTCGTTCTAAATATGAAGCAGAATATTTTTCTGATTCTCTCTATGACTGCGATCAGCTTTCATATTGCATCTCCGATTTTTTTTTTTTCTTCAATAGAAAACTAGTATTTGAATTGTTTTCTTTTTAATCCTGGGTGATCGACGTGATAGGATTAATGTTCTTCTGAAACTTTAAGAATTCTTTATTTGTATAAATGCTTAATTGGCATATTTCAAGATACTTTTAAATGTTCTGTTACAGCTTCGTATGATTGAAATGCTGAAAGAATGCTAGGAATTCCGTAACTAATTAAATTTTATATATTTTCCCAATACTACGCTACCTGAGGTGCCTTATTTATTGAAATGGGCGAATGAAAATATGAGATAACCTATTTGTTTTTTAATTAGATTTGACGTCATAAATATTTATCCTTAAGCAACATGTTATTTTGCTCTGCTAATTCGCCTGATTAAAAATACTTTTTAGTTTATTCCTAAGATATTATTATTCATTTTCTTTGTTTCTTTACCAGAAGCAAAATGTGAAAACGAACATAGAGGAACCACAGGCACAGTTTGGCAATGAAATAAATGTACACTTCTGTAGCTCCCTTTTCCGAGAATAAAAGGACGTCCGATCTATGCAGCGATCATAGACTATATATACTGATTCCATGGTGGTAATTCTGTTATTAATATTAGTCACAATCCCTTTTCTGTGGGACATACATTGATTATCGAACAATATATGCGACTGGTACCAGAATATTTATCGTTACAGTTTATGAAAACTACTGAGAGATTCATGCTCTATAGAGAAGCGACTAAAATATTAGAAATCATTGAGGTAAATTTTAAATTAATTCCGATGATCATGATTTACTATGAAATTCGCTATAATAATAATAATAATAATAATAAATAATAATAATAATAATAATAATAATAATAATAATAATAATAATAATTGTTGTTGTTATTATTATTATTACGTTGAGGTCTCCCCTACCCACCCGTTCCCCTACCTACGCCTCCATACCCGGGCGGACAAACTGGTTTGAAAGGGGTGGTTGACTGTGTCATTCTCCCCTATTGTCACCCCTGTGGAGGATGAACAAGATCAGATACACTACATTCGAGCATTATAATTACTAAGAATAGATGCAAACTTTTTCACCATGCGCTTGGCTACAGATAAAAAGAACAGTGTTGCTTTGCAAAGATGTGTCTCATCTCGTAAAGGACTGTATCGATAAGTCTAAATTTAATTTTACCGTCACTTTCTTCCATGCAATGGAAATTATCAATGGGACGAAGAAAAGTTCTCACTCTACGCATTCATTAGTTCAGATAGAAAGCTCTTTACCAAATTATTAACCTCTTTCGAATTTATTACTTCCCTTTTCATGAAATGGCAATAATTTATCAGTTCTCAATTTATTTCATTAAAATTTCTGTCATTCGAAAGAACAAAATTCATCCTGTCCCTTTCGGTAGGTTAATTAATGTATTTGAAATTATTTTAAAATGTGTTAAGCTATTGAACTTTTAGCACCCATTATTTTCTTAACAACACTTACCCAAACTGGTCTTTCGCAGTGCCACTTTTTTACTTTTCCCCAGAGCTGTTTCGGTCATGAGTTTATCAAGGACATTTCATAAATTGCATGTAGTCGAAAATCTTAAAGTAGGGTAAGACTGAAAATTGCCAAGAAACAGGACTGGAGGCCGTTCTAGATAAACGTACAAGAAAAATCTGACCATTTAAACTCCAATGAAAATCCCGGAGCTCTTCACTGGATTTGGAAGGGGAAAAAAATTCTGATGACATTCAACAGAGGCTCTGTTGTGTGATGCTCAAACCTTTAGGTAATCATTTTGTTGTTGTTATAAAAATTCGCTTTCATCCTTCTTTTTTTAGCTTATAAGAATACATTCATTGAAATTATAAGCATTGATAAAAGAAATATCAAAGCTTCCGGTAAAATATTATTTAAAGACAAAGATCTTCTCTCCTAGTCTTTGAATAACCCTCATGTATGAGTTAATCTCGAAAAATATTACCATTCCACGTTAACATACCACAGATAAAGACAAGCATAGAACAAAGAAAGAAATAATGTTTCCAACAATTTTTTTTACAGAAAATATTCTGACATCAACAAACGCATGATAATTTCCTATGGTTGAACAATGCCATCCTCCCACCCAACATAATAAGTTCCGTCCAAAAGAAAAAGGGAAGAGGCGAGGCGAAATTTCTCTCGCATCTGGACAAAAAAAAAGGAAAAGCGATAATTGTTATGAACGTCAGTGTCAGCGACAGGAAATCAGGTCACATCCCATTCTTGTTTTCCCTTCAGAAGTCTCATTAGAGCCTCGTGGTAGTTTTATCCTCCAGATTTCGTAACGTTTTCATTATTCCTGACACATCAAAGGCAGACAAAAGCAGGGGAAAATGGCCCTATCGCCGTGCGATGTTTTGGGTAAGACGTTGAGCTTGGTTGTTAACACTTTCTGTGTGCGAATCTTTATAAAGCAATCCTATGGAAGTTTTTGCCCGAGGAATCAAATCGTAGATCAGTGAATTGAATGATGAAAGGGAGAGTGACTTAATTATGATAATTTTAAGAAAATGTTGCAACTGGCCGTGCAGGACACTGCCTTTATTTTTAATAATACAGCTTACACTCAGGTTGAAGGTATGGCCATGGGCAGTCCTCTTGGCCCAGTTTTTTCTAACATCTTTATGTGCCATCTAGAGGAACAGTTGCTGGACAACTGTGCCCTCTCTTTTCTGCCGTTATTTTACAAACGATACGTAGACGACACCTTCTTACTTTTTAGAACTAAAGAGCAAGCCGATCAGTTTCTTGAATACGCCAATGTAGCCCATCCCAACATTAAGTTCACGATCGATTACGAAGAAAACAATAACCTTGCAATTTTGGATATACTTGTGTCCCGTAACGAGCAGGGCTTCTGTACTTCTATTTTTAGAAAACAAACCTTTACTGGCTTAGGTACAAATTTTTATAGCAGTTGTCATTTT
Organism: Macrobrachium nipponense; assembly: GCF_015104395.2. Taxonomy (NCBI): domain Eukaryota; kingdom Metazoa; phylum Arthropoda; class Malacostraca; order Decapoda; family Palaemonidae; genus Macrobrachium; species Macrobrachium nipponense. The sequence continues at coordinate 17,093,603 of NC_087220.1, read as the reverse complement.
AATTTCAAACTAAACTCCTTAAGTACTCTCTTCCACAGGGCCTATACTTTATCCTCCACTGGTCTGGTTTCCAAGAAGTCTCATTTCTCAAAATATTTTTAGAAAATTGCTACCCATCCAAGCTTTTTTTTAAACAATTGTATAATTTCTTAATCGTAAGTTTGCCTGTTTTAATATTCCTACTGTACCCAAGTTGGCATTTTACTTCAGTATTCCTTTTATTCATGATAAGTCCTTCCTTTTATGTTCAGTTAAATGACTTATTCACCGACACCTTCCGGCAGTTAACAGTAGAGTTATACAAAGAACCCGTTAACCATTGCCTTCGCTTTTTAAACATAAATACAGACTAAGCTCCTTGATGACTTCCAATGTCGTTATTTATATACTTGCCCCAAATGTAAGGTGGGGAAATATGTGGGGGCTTCTCGTCGCCTACTAAAAGTCAGAATGATTGTCATCGGGGAGTTAGTTACGAACAGGCAATAAATTAACTAATCCTGAATTTCTAATATACGCGATCATGCCAAAAAATGTAAACAAGATATTGAATATAAACATTTTAAAATTCTCTCCAGAGCCACCTCACCTCATCAATTAGCAATAGCCGAATCGTTATATATTAGAAGTTGTTCTCTTTAAACAATCAAACTACCTCCACAACACTGTACCTGTCTGAGTGTGCCCCTGTCTCTGTTTTTTATGTCATTAGGTCCTTGGTTCCCGTCCTGAAAGGTAGCGGTCTATTTCTTTCATTCTGTCTGTTGCATTTTAGTTTTTGTTTTAATTTTTAATTTTGTTAGTTTTTGTTTAAAGTGTAAATATTTTTTAAATTGTAAATTCTTAATTCTTAAGTCTTTATATATTATACTTACGTTTTTCAGCTTTGAAAATGAGGCTGTGTCCTCGAAAACGTCAGCTTGTTTAATAAATGGACAATATTAGTACATGATGTCTCCTTTAGCTCCTTGTTTATATATATTATTACACCTTCCACATAATTATAATTATTGTATATATTTTGCCTGACTGTTTTCCCCTGTATACCACTTTCCTTTGTCCTTTCCAAGAAACTTGTTGGTCTTGTTTCACACTCCTTGTCTTACTTGCTCCGCCCATCCTACTTTTCTTCGACCCTTAAATGTAATTTGAATCAGTCTCCACTCAGCAACTAAACCAAGGACTCTGGTGTCCGGCAGGGAAGCAGTCCACTTTATTGTAATGTATCTATAAGCTAAGTATAAGTGATATGTTGTAAGGGTTTAATAACGAATTGTTGCTTTGTTTCAAGTGTTCTTAATTTCAAGTGCGATTACTTTTCGAGACGTGGTTGTCACTTGTCATTTGTTATTTATTTTGTCATATTGTTTTGTAAATACTTTTTGCATTATTATATTTAAATCTTGTTTGATCGTATTCTCATTCAAATACCTTTATTTTGTATTATTATGGTCCATTGAACCCACCTGCTAAATTGGTAAATTACCCTTCTCTCTCACGACTGTAATAATATTATGGGGGCCTGTCCGGGATGTATTTTTGCTTAACTTCGAGCGTATGTAATAATTGACAACCTCGTTAAGAATCAGTTGTTTGTTTATGTAATTGGTGATTCGTTATTAAACCTTGCTTGATATTAATATCCTGAGTTATAGTTAGTTAGGTGACTTTTTTTGTGTTGCTAGATCGCTGAAGAATTTATTTTCATTGTGCGTAAATTTTTCGGTGACCGAAGGTGGCCACTTCTGTTTTGGTAAACGACTGCCGGTAACCTTGTTATGGTTTTTCCCCTCCCTCCTCTCCTAACTGAGACTCAGTGCGCTGGTTAAAAAGTTAATCTGTCGTACCATTGTTAAAAATTCATTTCTCTTGAATCATTTGTGACTTTTACGTGCTTATAGTCTTTCACTGGGTCCTTAGATACCAGTCTCTTGCGTTATTCATTTTCTGTAAAGTGTAATGAATCTTGTTAATGCCTCGACATATGTGCGTGAAGTTACCGTTCTAATCAAAGTGTAGTAAGTTACGGTTGTTAGCTGAGCGACGGTACTTCCTGTTGACTTCATTTTGGTTTGAACCGGGAGTAAAATACTTCCAGTGCGTCCTTATTCATTCTCATTTTTCCGTATCTAAAAGTTTTGTGTATAAATTCTTGTCTAATCGTTACTATTTATGCGTGGTTTATGGTTTCATGCGTGGTAAATGCTTAACTAAGTTGGCTCCAATTTAAGAATTGTAAACTCTAATTCAGGTGTTTATATTGTTCTTGAAGTTTTCTTTTTTTTCACAATGGCGAAGTTTAATACTCAAAAGTTTGTGGGGGATCCTTCCTCTGAATTGCATACTCTTACCGATGCTAAAAAATCTGAATTAATGGAAGTAGCTAGGCATTTAGACCTTGAGTTACGTTCTAGTATGCGTAAGTTTGACATTAGGAAAGTGATAATAGATCACTATATGCGTATTGGAACCTTGGGTGACGAAGCTAGGCAGTATCTTGTTCCAGAAACCCCTTCCCTTACAATTGAACCAAAAATTAGATTTGTTTGACGCTCTTGCAGTCGAGCGTGAAAAAGCTCAGTTCAGTTGAAAAAGACCGTAGACCGTGAAAAAGCTCAGTTAGCTTAAGACAGGAAGAGTTAGCTTTGCAAGCCGCTGAAAAGAGAAGTGAATTTTCTCTTAAGGAAGAAAGAGAAAAATTTGAAATGGAAAAAGCTAAGTTAGAATTTCAAGCTAGAGAAGAAAAAGCTAAGTTAGAATTTCAAGCTAGAGAAGAAAAAGCTAAATTAGAATTAGAAGCTAGGTTAGCTATAAAGGTGGAACAAGAGAGGGCTTCAATCAATCTTCAGATTAGGCAAACTGAACAAGAGTTATCTCCCTTGACCTGACTAAAAATATAAAGTTAGTTCCCTTATTCACAGAGTATGATCCCGAGGATTATTTTCGGGTATTTGAGGAAACTGCTAATCACCTTAATTGGCCTGTTGAACAGTGGTGTATGGCTCTTAAACCTAAATTGTCAGGTAAAGCTGCTAAAGTTGTTAGGCTCTGGATGATACTAATGATTATAAACAGGTTAAGAAAGCAATCTTAGATGCATTTTCCATAACAGAGGAAGGATATAGACAAGCTTTTCGTAACATATGTAAATCAAATATCCAAACTTTCTTAGAATTCGCTTCTGACAAGCTTAGAGCTTTCAAGAAAATGGCTTAAGTGTGCTGAAGTAACTTCTTTGAAGAACTGATAAATTTAATGGTTCTTGAAGAATTTAAAAGGAAAACTTCCCATTAATGTAATGCTCTATATTGAAGATAGGCAGGAGAAAGATTTACTAAAGGCTGCTTCCTTGGCTGACACTTATTCCTTAATACATAAGAGTATTCCTAATAAAAAAGCTGAGGTATTTGTAAAAACCAGTTTCAGGAAAATCCCAGCAGATTTCGGATAATCCCAAAGGTTCTGATAATCCTAAATGTAGTTATTGTAGAAAGAAGGACATACTATTCGTAATTGTAAAGACCCTAAATGTAAAGGATCTGATAAACTACCGTAATGTTTTTATGAAACCAACGTAAAATTTTCAACCTCCCAGATTAAAACCTGTTTCGCATGTCAAGCTAATGTACCCGATGTATTGATGATTTTAAGTCTGAAGGATAATAACCTTGGGGGAGAAAGAACAGAAGTCTAGGGTCACTATATTAAGAGACACTGGAGCTGCTTTAACTTTGTTGCATAGTAAGGCTTTACCTAATGTTGAGAATAATTTAACAGGTGAGAAGGTGGTTGTAAGGGATCTTACTGGAATCTCATCCATATCCCCTTGCCAGTGTTTACCTGATTGCCCACTTGTAAAAGGGAAAGTTGAATTAGGGGTGATTGATACAGAATTGCCGGTAAAAGGAGTTTCATTGCTATTGGGTAATGATTTAGCCGGGAAATTAATTGTACCAATTAATTGTCACTGATACCCCATGGAGGATAAGGTAGATCTGAACAAGCCCCAACACATATAGTCACTCGGTCCCAAGCAGGAGAAAAGGTAAATGACTTTGAAGTAGATAGTGATTTCTTAGCTAAGGTAATGTCTAGAGATAAACTTATAGTTGCCCAGAGGTCAGATCAATCTTTATCTTGTTTGCATGATAAGGCTGTTGATATAAAATCTTTGAATAAATCCCCTTTTTATCATAATAATGGTATCCTAATGCGATTTTACCGTCCTTCTAACTATTCAAATCTCGATACCTGGAGTGAGAAATACCAAATTGTTGTCCCTTCTTCGGTACGCACTCATATAATGGAAATTGCACATGATGGACCAGGTGGTCATTTGGGACAATACAAAACTTACTATAGAATACTTGATAAGTTCTATTGGCCTAATTTGAGAAAAGACGTAGGAGATTTCATAAAGACATGTCATGTATGCCAAATAGCTGGCAAACCTAACCAAGTAATTCCTAAAGCCCCTTTACAGCCTATACTAGTTCCACATGAGCCCTTTGAGAAATTAGTAATAGACTGTGTTGGACCCTTGCCCAAGACGAAAGGTGGTAACCAATATTTATTAACTCTTATGTGTCCCGGTACTCGTTCTTTTCCAGAGGCCATCCCACTTAAGAATATATCTGCCAAAAATATTGCTAAACTTTTGTTTTAAGTTTATTTACTACTTACGGGATCCCCAAGGATATCCAAAACTGATCGTGGTTCTGACTAACTTTACCAAGTAAACTCTTTTCAGAAATCCTGAAGGAATTAAATATAAAACATAGCTTATCATCTGCATATCATCCGGAATCTCCAGGGAGTCCTGGAACGATGGCACAAACATTTAAAAGTATGTTAAAAAAGTTTTGTTTAGAGAGCAATCTTGATTGGGATGAAGGAGTAAAGTTTTTGTTGTTTGCTATACGTGAGTCCCCCCAGGAATCCCTAGGTGTTTCTCCTTTGAAATGGTATATGGGAGATTATTAAGAGGACCCTTGCATTAATTAAAGATGAATGGTTAAGCCCCAGACTCTCATCAGACTGTAACTGTTCAACAATATTTGAGTAACTTTAAGGAAACCCTTTCCAAAGTCCGTAAAATAGCCAGTGAAAACTTAAGCAAAGCTCAGATTAAAATGAAAAATAATTATGATCAAAAAAACTAAAATTAGGAAATTCAACCCAGGAGATCTTGTGTTAGCATACTTCCTATCCCTGGATCCCCATTTTCCTCCAAATTCTTTGGTCCATATAAAGTAGTTAAAAATGTCAATAACCATACCTAGTGATAGAAACCCTGATAAGAAGAAAAGTACTCAAATTATCCATGCCAATTTGCTTAAAAGGTATCATTCCAGGAATACTGAAACTGGTTATGGAGACAAAATTGTTAATGTTAATGTTAAGGTCAAGGACGAGAACCTGAAGTAAGTGAACCTGAATTCATCTATTCGTGGCGTTTTGTAGATAATGATGCTGCCCTGAAAACCTTTGAAAACTCATGTCAACATCTTTCTCCTTTTCAATCAACAGAACTTCAAAACCTTATTTGCTCTTACCCAGAACTTTATGGAGAAAATCCAGGTCAGTGTACAGTTCTCACCCATGACATCGAACTTCTACCAGGAACTGCTCCCATAAAGACAACACCCTTATCGCATCAGCCCGGCCAAGAAATTAGTAATGAAAGAAGAAGTGGAATATCTTCTGAGAACTGGATTAGCTAAACAGCAAGTCACCATGGGCGTCTCCCGTCTATTGGTACCAAAGGAGGATGGCAGCATGCGACTGTGTACAGATTACAGGAGAGTAATTCTGCTACTGTTAAGGATAGTTACCCTTTACCCCGTCTAGATGACATTATAGACTCTGTGGGCCAAGCAAAGTATGTAGCTAAAATAGATCTCCTCAAGGGGTATTATCAGGTGAAGTTAACATCTAGAGCCAAGCTTATTTCGGCTTTCATAACTCCTTTTGGTTTTATTCCAGTATGAAGTAATGCCTTTTGGTTTAACAAATGCCCCATCCACATTTCAACGCATAATTAACTACACCATTCAGGGTCTAGAGGGAGTATTTGCATATCTAGATGATATATTGGTGATAGGAGATTCTTGGAAGGAGCTGATGACACGTTTGAATATGCTCTTTGATAAGATTAAGAGAAAGCCCAGTTAACAATAAATTTCAAAAAAATGTGTTTTTGGACAAGCTACAGATTACTTACTTGGGACATATTGTAGGTGGAGGTAATGTCAGGCCTAAAACTGCAAATGTTAATGCCATTCTTGACTATCCA
>NC_087220.1:17072308-17079808 GCF_015104395.2 Macrobrachium nipponense | reverse complement strand
GGCTGCCTACACAAAGGAATTTGTTATTACCTAAAAAAAATTGAAGAATATGCTGCATCTGCTTAGTTACCCTTACCCCTGTCCTACCGAAAACTTCATTGATGGGTACCATTACAGAATTGATAGAACCCAATATTTACAAAAGCCATTAGAAAATGTAATGACGTCATTTGGCCATAACCATCCTTCCATAATAATCAATTGAGATTCGCCTTGGTTGGATTTGTCTGTCTCAAGATCTGACGATTAAACTTTTTACAGTTCTTTCCAGAAGCTTTTGAGGAAATCTGTGCACAGACAGATTTACAAGACAGCCAGTGACACAAGCAAACAAGCACTGGGTAACCAAAGTAGCTCCAAGAGTCAACTGCTATCAGTGTTGAAGAGAGAGTTGCTAGAAAGCACATTTGCAAGGTATCGCTTATATTATAAGAGGATAATAATTTGGCTCCTTGTAGACCCTCAAATCCTTTTACTTGTGGTCGACACCAGCCCCGATTCCGCCTCTATGAGGGTGTTTATGTATGAGGGCCACAACATCCTCGAAGCTGACCCGCACTCCTTATCTCTCATCCTCAGACTTCTTAAACGCTGAGGCTTAGTCCCGAAAATATGGAACTGCCGATGTGGCTCTTGCTCCGGAGTGTTATGGACAGAAGATACCGGTTCTTATTAGAAATGCGGTTGCTTATGTATTTGGCGCTGGTGGATGAATAAATTTCTAATAATAATGATTTTATTCACTTTAGCTTTCCTCTTCAAGGAATTATTGTAATTTCTCTAAGCTCTTTGGTTAGTTTTATTCGCAGCACGGCAAGACAGCAAAAATGGTATTATCTTCATTTGAACGATTTTTTCTCCAGTTCTAATTTTTACCATGGCAAGTATTATTGACCCTTGTATTATTAAAATATTCAAGAATCATCTTATCTTGTATATTTTATGTATTTATAATCAACAGGAGAATTATTGAGTTATATTTTTATAACAAAAAAACAAAAACAAAAACAAAAAACCTGTGTGGTCAGTCACTTTCCATGCATAATATTGTAATAGTCTTGTTCCCACCTCCGATCTGTTGGGCCGAATCTTTAGTAAATACTCTTAAATATTTACCCCTGTTTTGGTAGGTCTACTAGTTCATCAACTGTGTACGATTCTAGGTCCATATTTTCCTTTGTGATCACCATCTGTCATATGAGCTTTCTTTGTAAACTTTTTATGTTTCTATTTAGAACTAAGTAAAGGAATTAAGTCGGAAGGCCTTGTACCACTCTAATTTTCACTTTCTCTCGTGGATTGTGCCATTATTTATACATTCATCATGTACCAATGTACCATATTTTCGTGATTCAGTTATGCACACACACACACACACACATATATATATATATATATATATATAGTATATATATATATATATATATATATATATATATATATATATATATATTATATATATATATATATATATTATATATATATATATATATATATATATATATATATATATATATATATATATATATATATATATATATATATATATATATATATATATACATTCATACTTCTAATTCGATAATATCTCATCTTGAAATTTGGGCTCTTGTATAAGACCCTCAAGAATTGTATTTTCAAGTTTTATTGGTGGTGCAATGCTTTGCTGTCTAAGGTTTTATTAAAGGAGTGGGGTTTTGTGTCCTGATTTTTGTGATATGATAGGAGCCTGATTTCTTTTGTATTGCACATAATTCTTTTATATATTCCTGTTACCACTGACAATATCATAGCAACAAACCTTTATTTTTTTTTCAAACCTTTTGTGATGAACTTGATTTCATCAAAGATTATGCTTAAACTTTTAGATTCCGTTGGTGCAAAATTCATAAGATTTTGTTAATGAGTGAAGTGGTTCTGCATCTTAGTTTTCATAATACACATTCCTTTCTCTTCCTGACTAATTATTGTATAGGAACCCTATTACTGTTTGCTATTCTTTTTATTTCAAAGACAATTCGAGTTATTGTTTTCATTAAGTAAGGGTATTAATATTACTTAAATCCAATATTCACTACTGTGAAAAATGTGTGATTCTGTTTGTAAGCAACAAAGAATTCTCAACACCTTAATTTATTGCCACAGTCTGTGTACACTTAGTAATCTAAGCAATGCATATGCAATGGAAATTTATGGATGGACTCTAATCATCTCAAGCGGTGAGCTGATATAAAATTAAAATTCTTTATGAATTATGGTTTACGGCTAACCTGATTTCCCTTGGTTTGCTTACCGGTAAGTTCGAATCCCTATAAGATAGGTTAGTGTTTCTTCATACATTTCATGTTCGAGAAGTTTTAAGATTTTTGTAGCTTATTGTGAAAATCATTGTTATTAGCATAACTATTCACTAGGAAAAGCCAGTGGGTTATAAATTGGAGTTCCCTCGGTTCATTTTGCATTCAGAGTCTAAAGTTTACTATTTGAGCGACTGGTTCAGAATGGTAAGTTTAACTAAAATAATTGACTGAGAGTTGATGGCATGTTGATTAAACGTGCTACTGAGTGGTTTCCTGAAAGGTTCGGTGTCCTACCGACTCATCCACCAACGATCAAACTGACTGAGATATTAGATTTTTGGATAAGTTTTGAAAGTATTTGAATTCACCAAGATAAAGACTTGGTCATTTTGAGCGATTGGGAGAAGTTGCACACTTGTACACTAAGAGAGACTGAAACATTTTTGGCGAATTGGAAACTATAAGTGAAAATTCTTGGCACTGAGACAAAATCCTATATACAAAGTAAATGAGAAATTTTTTCATTGTCGGAAATGAAATTCTGCAAAATTACCATAATTTGTCTGTATATTGAATGAAATCAAAGAAATACTAACACATATGTTTCTCAAACTTGAGTCAATTTGGTATGAAAAATTCATACATGTTGCAATCACTTTTTGGAGAGGCATGCTCTCACTGTTGACCGTAACTGAGATGCTTATTTATTTGTCTTGTATCCGATACTTAGGGAGCCGGTTCCTTTTAGGACAAGCATGAGATTTTACTATTTGAAAAGCGATTTCAATTGATTTTTAAAATCTCTGTCAAATTAAAAAGAAAAATTGATACTTTCTTCGTGTTTAATATATTACCTGATGTCATTACTTGACCGAATTTTTTCGTGACGAAAAAACATAGGAATACATTTCATATACTTGATTTTTAAATCTATATGCGTAATCAGCGTCATAAATTGTAAAAGTTTTGCAAAAGAGATTATCTGAAAATTCGTTTTTTTAACCTTCTTATTGAACAGAAGGAAACGTTATGTGTATTCGTTAGTATAAAAGTTTTATTTTGGTAAAATCAAAATCAATGTTTATTTGGTGAACTATAATTACAAAAAGGCTATTTTCCAGTTTTCTCCTACTTCAAAAGCCAATTTTGTAATGGGAACGGAACCTCTGATTCTATTTGCGAATTCATTCAGAGAAACATCATCATAATTAAAGATAAAAGCATTCATATGACGTTACTAGAACGTTGGTCTCAAATGTAATGGAATTACTAGGAGATACTCTTACTCCAGTCTTTCTTTCCAGGGTACATTAATCGGTACTGGAGATAATGGCAGCTCGTTGCAACGCTGAATTTTGGAGAATATGTTTCTTTTTTTTATCTAAACGTGAATATGGGGGAACATGTTCAGTCTTAACTCGGTAATAACTATTGGTGAGATTAAGAGTCTGTAGGAGAACATTTTTGACCATTTATGAGAAAGGTCGTGACGTCAAAGCTCTTCGTCGTTCCTTTTCCTTTTTATTAGTCTTTCCAGTCTACTGCCAAAATTTTACAAATGTAATAACTGACAAAATCCCAACTATTTTAATTGTATTTAGCATCTTAGAATGACAATGTAAAACAATGGATGGTAATTTTGAGAATATATTTTAATTAATCCTTTTTTCTGGACGGAATCCTTCATTTTGCTGATATGCCAAAACTATTATTGTAACAATATGGAATGTTGTGATCTAGTGTTTGCAAGGTAATCAGTGCTAAGTTTGTGAATCTTGTCTGTTGTTTATGTTTAGGTAAGTCACGTGACCAGTGTCTTTCTCATCTCCTCCCCTCTCCATAATGTTGGCTCGTTATCACTGCATAGCCAATTGGTAATTTGTTCAATAAACTAATGTTAACTACCTTCAACTTATGAATAAGAACCCATAACAATTATTTCATTTTGCATTAAAGTTGGACATATAGGCTACAGTAAATATGGCAGAGGTTTTTTTTATTATTTTGATATCTGTCATGTCTATACCCCTTATGTGCAAGTTCTATTTTTTTCTTAATGACCACTGTAACTTTTACAATTACCGTTTCCATAAAATGTGCAAATTCATAGTATTAAATCTTCACCTGTTTTTCCTTTTTATAAAAGTCTCCCAGTGCAACTCCCTTGAAGGAGTTAAGAACATTGTCAAGAAGGGTGGAATTGCCTTTGGTTAAAGAGACCCTAGAATAACAGTGAGTCCTTACTAGAGCCAATACAAAATTTCAAATTGTGATACAACACTTTGAGATGTGCGACTTTTAATTCTCAATGACACGGACAGAGAATTGTGAGCTATAACATATGACTTTTAAATTTCTCAGTACAACCACCACCTGCTGAATGCATGGAACTTTCAAGGTCGGTTGATTGAAGATGAAGCCGGTGTTCTCTCTCATTACCTTATTGAAGTGGTACACCTTCTCTTTTGGGTTTTAGCTAAAGGAAACGATTCTCTCACAAAACTCTGATATTCTGGAAAGCAAATCACTATTGAAGGATCCAAAACACAATTGTTGGAAGGACATGTGGAGAGTTCGTTCTTCCAAACTAATTTTGGACAATATACTATGAGATTCAGGGTCTCTGTAACACGGTATTTGGACTTTGCTCCTTGTCAAAGCATCGGATGTAGCTGAAAGTTGATATATGTGTATTTTACAACCACACACAAATTTTGTCGGCATTATCAATAACCTAAACCCGACAGTTTTAATTTTTATAGAGTAAAAATGATCTAGCCGACGCCATGGCCAATGATTACGAGCCAAGAGTCGAAAAATATTCATTACGTAAGTAAGGTAAACACACCTTTTGACGAAATGTTGCCCCGCCCATCCACCAGACAGAAACTCCATCGGCTCTGAAACCCAAAGACTTTATGAATGGCGGAAAGATACATAGATGTGGGTGGGGTATCAGTGCTAGCGTAGTAATACTACTGTAGCAGTAGTGCCGCAACAGTATAGCAGTAATATACATGAATTAAACGTTTAGGCCAACTGCTGGGATCCTTGAGGATCATCTAGCACTTCTTACAACTACTCGAGAAATTAGTTTTTATAGCCAGAAGTTAAATTTTCTAATCCAATAATGCCCATGGTAGCCTTCAGTGTTATCCTGAATTATAACGAGGTGAAAGTGGGTGGAGCCTCATGAAGTCATCATTCTGATGATAATTATTGGTGAAGGTTTAAAGCCAATATACGGTACCGGCTATTTTTTTTTTTCAGTAAATAGGTAAATGGCCAATAAATAAAAATTGCTTGACATTGGATATAGCAGTTATCAAATCAAGCTTGTCTACTATGATTTTGAAAATTACCAACTATTCCCTACATCTTTTCAATCTGATTGTGACCTATAAAATAGACTGTAATTTCTTAGGAAACCTATTTTTGGAGTTAGACTAATAATTGAAGTGTTTTTGTGTTTATTAACATATTTTGTTGGTTTGTTCATTATGACAATTATCAGTGGAGATGTTCCAGAGTTCATAAAGGTGTACTGCTTTGCTTGTATTTAAATTTGTATGTCATTATAATATGTATTCTGAATAAGCGTTATATTTATGAAATTCTTAGATAAAAAGTTATTGCGAAAAAACCGTGTTACAGAGGCCCTGAATCTCATAGTAGTTCTCTTTCTTCATATGGCTAAATCATAAAATGATCATTTGAGGCGTATAGAGATGGATAGATACTCACTGTGCAAGAGGAAATATAAGTTTATATTGTAGATGTTCTTTGATGACAAAATCCAGTACGTACTAAAAACTAACAATTTATCTTCAACGCAGTGCAGTTTAATTGTAGTGTTAGTGTTTACTTTCCTAATAATTCTAATATCTCAAGGCGTAGGTTTTCGATAATAAAGTAAAGAACAAACATCCTGTATAAGGTTATCTTAAATATAATTTACCTAACTGTACCAGAGGCAATAAAACTGTATAAAATATGAAATCCCAATTATAGTTGTTATTTATCACATTATTTTACTTTTTATAATTTCAGCACTTCTATTTCGTAGTTGATGCCTCCTATTGAAAAACGCAGTCATATTTATGAATATAACCATTGATTATTTTTATCCATTCAAAATAACACAGTAAAAGCTTACCAAAAGCACATTGCAATGCCACTGAATAAAAAAGAATAATTTTCTTTACCATCTATAGAAGCCAAGGAGTTTTGTACATGAAAAACATTTGCAAAACTTTTGCTGATATGACGGAGGATAATGTAAGTTCTTTATACATTCTCAGTTTGGAGGGGTGCCCCATAATATCTGTTTTATCTTGACTGATTGGCCAGATTTTAGTGGTGAGGGAGTTAGTTACCTGAATGGTTCATTCAGGTGACAAAGCTGTGCAAAAATCTTCCCCATCATTAGCTGCATCATTCGCTTACACAGAGAGCTCATCAGCATTGTACTGAATTATCCTAACTCTCATTTCACTATTCATCTCTTCTTGTTTAATGAGTCCATTTCTTTCGCACGCCTCTTTCACGCCATTTATCAGATGCTCTCACTCTAAACACTTATTTTTCCATTCCATTGTTCTCTGTTTATTCAAGCCGAGCAACATACCTCTAGATGATTCATTAGTGTGGAATAGATGTATATACATTATATATATATATATATATATATATATTTATATATATATATATATATATATATATATATATATATATATATATATATATAATATATGCATATATATATATATATATATCTATATATATATATATATATATATATATATATATATATATAGGTATATGTGTGTGTGTGTGTGGTTCTTTTGCATATAAATTATCAAAATGGCGTGTTGAAATACTTACACCCACTAGTGGGGACAATCTCGGGATGTTCTTTTGAAAATAATGTAGATTTTATCAGTCGTTTTAATAATTTTAACCAAAATTTTGACTTTATAATGGTGAGTTTCGACGTTACTTCTCTTTTGACAAAGGTGCCAATAGATGACCAGTTAGAGTGTTAGAAGATGAGATGAAAAAACATCTGTTCATATTGCCACACAAAACTAATAGAACTCATAAAATTGTGTATCAAAGGTTGCAAGTTTACTTTTAATGGTAATTATTATGAACAGAAATTCGGTATGGCCATGGGAAATCCTGTCTCCTACACTTAGCA
>NC_087220.1:17064808-17067308 GCF_015104395.2 Macrobrachium nipponense | reverse complement strand
TATATGCTTTTATAAGTTACCAATCATTTCATATATTTATCTGTATCCATTTTTTCTAGTATGTGTTGATATAAACTAAAATACAACAATTCCTTTCCACATTCTCTTCTCCAAAATGGAAGTAAGAGTATACTCTGTGGAAACTGAGCCATTATAGCAATCGACAGCATTGACCAAAACATTTCCACTACGCTTTCCATCAACATTCACTGCCGAAACTCGAGACATGCCAACCGTGTTATCTCTCAGCCACAACCACTATTTCCAGTTCGCCATACCAATTTGAACACGTTACACTAATATGATTTTTCACTATAATTCTTTCCCATTCATGGACCATTTATTATATCTTTTGTTATTTTTATTTTGTTTATTATTGGAACACTCAATTTCACCCAAGTAATTCTTGGAATAACGCACTTGTAGGCTTTCTCTCGTTTCCTTAGTTGTCCCGGTCATACTAGAGCTTAACACACCTTTATCATTTCTGTTCACTCCAGTACCGCAACATAAAGGGTTCTCGCCTTAGCTAGGCAACTAGCACACAGTACTTCCCATCTTTTCTGCATCCACGCACATTCAAAATATCAAGACCTCATTACTTTGCTTGTGTGTGTGTGGTGTGTGTGTGTGTGTGTAATGACTTTACAGGACACAACAACACCATTCCACGCATTTGATGGTACTCCGTGTACCATACAGTCCACATTCTTCCGCTAAAACCTCTTTGCGAAACCGCAAATATGTTTTTTTTTTCTTTTGTCTCAAGACTTTGCACAGAGTTTTCTCGTTCTTAATCGTGTAAGACTGAGTTTATGGGTTGTCTGCGTGTAGTAATATTTAGAAAGTTAGGACTCTGAATAAGATTTATAAAAAATAGTAACGAGCAAAGCTATATCAAAAATCCAAAATTTGTAGTTTTATCAAGAGTTACAGAAATGATTTTAGTTTTGATAATAACATTCCCCATAAGAAACGTCGAAAATTAATAATAATAATAATAAATTGGGGGTGGGGTGGGGGGGGGGGTGGGGGGGTTATCACAGTCCTCCAATTCGAATGGGTGATATTTATAGTGTGGGGTTCGCATCCTGCCTCCTTAGGAGTCCTTCACTTTTCTTTTTACGTGCATTGTTTCTAGAAGCACACTCTTCTTCATGAGACCTAGAGCTATTTCAGCCTGTAGTTTTTCCAGATTCCTATTCAGGGGTCTTGGGATCGTACCAGAGTGGGTTAGGTCGCCAAAT
This sequence comes from Macrobrachium nipponense, assembly GCF_015104395.2. Taxonomy (NCBI): domain Eukaryota; kingdom Metazoa; phylum Arthropoda; class Malacostraca; order Decapoda; family Palaemonidae; genus Macrobrachium; species Macrobrachium nipponense. The sequence continues at coordinate 17,066,061 of NC_087220.1, read as the reverse complement.
AGACTGGTTGAACAACATTGGGGCTGGTCAGTCGTTGGATGGATGACTTCTCTCATGGGCGTTGATTCCTTGGGAAAGGATTTTTACCGCAATTTCCTTAGTCTACTCAGCTGTAAATGAGTACCTATTCCCGATGTGGTAGTGTCCGACTGTGGGTTAAATAGCAAAACTCAGTAATGATGGAAAGAAATGGAAGATTAAACGACAACGACGTCAATGGAACCTCTGGCAACAGAGGAGATTCGTCCGGCAGCCAGATATGCAGCCCAATTGAAGGGGAAGACGGCCAGGTACTGGAGCTACAGAGTCAAACCAGAAGAAGAAATGGGCAAGAGAAGAAAAAAGTAATAGTAATAATTATTATTATCAGTCATTCCGTGTATAAAAAAGCCATCGGGAGATTTAACTTCTAAAGTACTGTTGCAGCACCCTTGTGGGTAACGAGACAGGAAAAGCCATGGGGTGGAGAGAAAACACAAATTCTTTCATGTATTATTATGTTGTATTTATTATCATGCCAGCTTTTCAGTAATTTATTTATAAGTGCCAATCGGATATCTAGTATTCATCCACATGTAGATTTATGTCCTCGATCTGCTTATTGGTCGGGACTACTTTGTGGCCTGCACGAGCTATTGACCTGAGTGGAAGTTTTGTAAACAAACTTTTGCGGGTTGATCTATGAGCAAGAGGCCGTGCTGGCATAAGGTATGTTTAATCAAAAACACTATGAAAACAAATCAATTAGCATCAGGCTCAGTAGCTCAGTACCTCATTAGTACCTTGCTCACAATATGCAAACAGAACTGCATTTTATGACGAAAGCTAACTCTGTGGAGAGCCTTATTAGGATTTCCATTCCAAAGAAGGAAGATGCATTTGCGATGGAATCTCACACTACTTTTGTTGAATGAAATCCAGATATTTGTCGCCAATGATCAGAAACTGCAAAAATTAAATATCAGATAAAGATGGCTCAGAGTTATGGTTCATAACGTAACTTGCAAAAGAGAACGAAGATTTCCCTTTTGTAGTTGCAGAATCCAAATAACATTGATGTTCAGAATACGTGTTTGAATCATTATCATGCTGATTAGAGAGAGAGAGAGAGAGAGAGAGAGAGAGAGAGAGAGAGAGAGAGAGAGAGTGGGAGTGGGGTTGGGGGGTTGCAGAGAGATGAGTTTATCTTAACAAGAAGACATTTCTTTACGATAGATGTGGGGTAGCATATTTACCAGATTAAGGCTGAAACG
>NC_087220.1:17054808-17059808 GCF_015104395.2 Macrobrachium nipponense | reverse complement strand
TTTGAATGCTTCTCTTGTATTCATAATGCATAATCTTTAATAAGATAAGTTGCAAGGTATGTGATAATTTAAAAAATTACACCAATATTAGTATAGTTTTAACAAGACAATTTGTTTATTACTATCGTAGTGATATAGTATTTAGATGTAAGATTATTATTATTTTTTTTTTTTTTGCTCTATCACAGTCCTCAGTTCGACTGGGTGGTATTTATAGTGTGGGGTTCCGGGTTGCATCCTGCCTCCTTAGGAGTCCATCACTTTTCTTACTATGTGCGCCGTTTCTGGGATCACACTCTTCTGCATAGCCTCTAGTTTTTCTAGATTCCTTTTCAGGGATCTAGGGACCGTGCCTAGTGTTCCTATGATTGTGAGTACAATTTCCACTGGCATATCCCATATCCTTCTTATTTCTATTTTCAGATCTAGATACTTATCCATTTTTTTCCTCTCTCTTTCTCTTAAACAACTGGTGTCCATTGTACTGCGACATCAATGAGTGATACTTTCTTCTTGATTTTGTCAATCAACGTCACGTCTGGTCTATTTGCACGTATCACCCTATCTGTTCTGATACCATAGTCCCAGAGGATCTTTCCCTGATGGTTTTCTATCACTCCCTCAGGTTGGTGCTCGTACCACTTATTACTGCAAGGTAGCTGATGTTTCTTGCACATGCTCCAGTGGAGGGCTTTTGCCACTGAATCATGCCTCTTTTTGTACTAGTTCTGTGCAAGTGCCCGGCATTCGCTTGCTATGTGGTTTATGGTTTCATTTTTCGTATTGCACTTCCTACATATGGGAGAGATGTTATTTCCGTCTATCGTTCTTTGAACATATCTGGTTCTTAGGGCCTGATCTTGTTGCCGCTGTTATCATTCCTTCAGTTTCCTTCTTGAGCTCTCCCTCTGTAGCCATTGCCATGTTTCATCGCTGGCTAGTTCTTTAGTCTGTCTCATGTATTGTCCGTGCATGGTTTGTTGTGCCACTCTCTTCTGTCTGGTCATTCTCCTGTCTCAGTATATTTCTGGGTCTTCGTCTACTTTTATTAGTCCTTCTTCCCATGCATCCTTAGCCACTCGTCTTCACTAGTTTTCAGATATTGCCTCAGTGCTCTGTTCTCGATGTTGACACAGTCCTCTATACTTAGTAGTCCTCTCCCTCTTTCCTTTCGTGTTATGTATAGTCTGTCCGTATTTGCTCTTGGGTGCAGTGTCTTTGTGCATTGTCATATGTTTCCCTGGTTTTCTGATCTATGCTGCGGAGTTTCTGCCCTTCGTCCATTCCACTATTCCTGCGCTGTCTGATTACTGGCACTGGCCATATTGTTTATGCTTTTTATCATATTCCTGCGTTGAGTTTTGACCTTGAGTATCGCCTTGATCTCTGCATATATTCTTTCCTGATCGTGTCCTTCATCTCTTGGTGTTTATATCCCCTCCTTCCATTATTCCCAGGTATTATTATTATTATTATTATTAGTATATTATTTATTATTATTATTATTATTATTATTATTATTATTATTATCAAGCAACGGCCCTTGATAGAAAAGGCAGAATGCTACCATCCCAAGGGCGCACATAGGAAAAACGGCCCAGGACAGAAACGGTCATCGAGAAGTAAACAATAAAGTATGGTTAAGAAATAAAAGGAGCAATATTACAAAGTTAAAAGGGATTGTGTGCCGATTCTATCCGTTATTTCTTATTGGTCACCCATCACCCCTGCGTTAATTTAGTATGAATGCGCAGGCGCTCTACTATTTTAACAAGTAGCACATAATAAAGGCCTGGTTTTGTAGTTACTTTTAAAAATCATAAAGATAAAAGAAATGGAAAATTAAAATTTGAGTATAATTAAATTAAAAAAAATTATATAAATAAAAAAATGAAAAGGAAAAGGAAGAAAAAGCGTGATTAATAAAATTATGAAAATAGTACACAATAAGAAAATATTAAAAAGAAAATTTGATGGCAAAAATAAAATTATATTCATTAGAATAAAAAGAAAGTAAGAATGCAAATATAAGTATAAACATTAAAAGATATATAATAAATTTTAAAGTAAAATCCCCAAAAACTGAATTACATTAAATCAAAGATAAGAATAAACATAAAAAAAATAATTGAAATAATTTAAAAAAATTATATCAATAAAAGATTTTGGTAATTTTAAATATAAAAAAAATAATACTTAATTAAAAGAAGATAGAGTAACAGCAAATAATTAAATTGAAATAACGAAAGTAATAAGGACAATATAAGCATGTAAATAACATACTCAAAGTAAAAATTTCCAATATGCAAATGATACAGACATTAAAAAAAATAAATGGAATGAAAACGTTAAAAACTAAAAAAAACAAAAAAGACAAAACATAAAAAATAATAAGAAAAAAGTAATGACAACCAAATTATTATTATTATTATTATTATTATATTATATATATATAGATATATATATATATATATATATATATATATATATATATATATATATATATATAATGGTTGTCATTACTTTTATATATATATAGATATATATATATATATATATATATAATATATATATATATATATATGTATATATATATATATATATATATATATATATATATATATATATATATATATATATATATATATATATATATATATATATATATACATATATATATATATATATATATATATATATATATATATACATATATATATATATATATATATAGTATATATCACTATATATATATATATATATATATATATATATATATATGTATATACGAAATACTGCCAGTTAAAAAATAGATACTTTTAATATTAGTAAAAAATAATTAAAATCGTTATAGAAAACAATTTAGGTAAAAAACGAAAATGCATTGATACAACTGAACTGAGTTGTTTTAAGTTGTTTCCAAAATATAGTAAATTTTGTAATAATCACAACTATTAAACCGTAATATTTCGGAATACAAAAAAAAAAAAAAACACGCAAGAACTAGCCACAGGTATTTTAGCTTTTATGTCAGCTTTCCTGATCCTAATCTTTCTCTGTATTTTACCCCTTTTCTTTGTTGTTTTTACTTACATTTTCTATAAAAAAAAAAATTCCCTTAAGAAAGTGATCCCAAATCCTGTGTGAGTGAAATTTAATTTCCATTTTTTATTGCGCATTGTTCGGAAAATCCATCAAAGGATTTGGTTCGTTGAGAATGATAAGACGGTCATTTTCTTTCTCTCATTCATTTTGACATTTTTATATGAATTTCTTTAGAACAAATTTCAAACAATGGAATTCTACTCCCCAGACATAACCCAATTTCCGTTTTCGAATCTATAAATGAAGCTTTTTGATGTGTGTTGGTCTGTCTCCCAGTTTCTGCTCTATATGGTCCTGCTCGGTCAATGGCAGTTCGTTTTCACTTTTTAACTGATACACAGGAAAGGAATGTTATGGATGCTATAAGGTAAATACAAATAGAGAGAGAGAGAGAGAGAGAGAGAGAGAGAGAGAGAGAGAGAGAGAGAGATTGTGTCAATAGTTATATCTAGTACTTACACAAGCAAATAAACACTTTTATGCATAAACAACAGATATACCCAGATGAGACAGTTCCTTTCCGTACATGAGACAATAAAAGGGAATAATACAAACCTTGTTACTCCTCTCGGTATTTTCCTTTCCATTCACTCGTTATCTTCCCCAAAATATTCTTGTACTACGTGCATGCAACGAAGGCAATTGGGAAGCTGACCTCATGCAACATGAATCATGAGCTCAATCTCTTTACTGGCTCGAAGATAATGGGATTGAAGTCCCTTTCGGATTCTTCCATTCGTCAGTGATCGTCAGATTGGAATTATGACAATACGCTATTGGTTTTATTCAATACTGCCTTGATAAAGCACTTCACCATTTGGGGATAAGTGTTATCTTATTTAGCCGAAATCATATGTATATTTGTATTTTCCTAATTTTTTTTGTTTTTTTTTTTTTTTTTGCAACATTTTTACTGAATGTTCTGACGAAAAATCTGCGGTAGGTTTGGTAATATAGCCTCACTCATCTAAAGACTTATTTTTCATTTATATTGTCAATGGTACCAACACTTACCATGATAAGCAAGTACTTTAAAACAAAGGAATCCTGTGATGCATCCGGATTTGGTGCGACATCTTATAACTATGAAGAGTAAACAAACTCCACCAGATTTCGATGACAGATCAGTATTAATATTTCGTCGGAGATGATCGGGATTAATTGCCATAAAGGCGAGATAAGCTAAGTAAAGCATAAAAATAAAATTAATGCAGTTTTTAAACCCACATCTACCACAAAATACTTTTCTAAATCATTTAAGGATGCGAGCCAAAATCAGTATTCTTACTTTTTAGGACAACCAAGCAAATATAAAGATGTACTATAAATAGTCATAGCAACATTAACAATAGTCTGAGCTAGCAAATGTATTTCATTGGGTATATCTTATATGTGCAAAGTTACACTGTAATCATGAAGAACAATTATTTCTAATAAACATTTAAGAGGTTTTGGGAGAGAGAGAGAGAGAGAGAGAGAGAGAGAGAGAGAGAGAGAGAGAGAGAGAGAGAGAGAGAGAGCATTACGTAAATACTAAAATATTTGAGGAATTTCAAACTAAGAAGGCTATCAATGTAGCCAAATGAAAAAAAAGATTGTCATTTACTTTTCTCAGCTCTGGCGTCAAATTTGGTTGAACGCCTAATAAAAGTTGAAGTGAGCGGTGGAAGCAGAATGAAGAATGATTGGACGTCTCACCATTGCCGCTCCCTTTGAAAGGAAATCGAAACGTTTTAATTTGATAAATAGTATAATGATATAAATAAGACTTAGTAATTTTTACATAATGAAATGTTTGGCTAAATTAAAACTAACTTATATCTAAAAAGAAATTCAAGAAGGCCAAAAAAACTTTATTACGTTCACCTAACACGAAAACTTTACCTCATACCAAA
>NC_087220.1:17039135-17054308 GCF_015104395.2 Macrobrachium nipponense | reverse complement strand
TTGATAAAACAAGATTCAATGATATTACCTTTTAAAAAGAGAGAGTTATATGTGTAGGTTCATTTCCATATAAAAAGGAAATAAAATCGTTCACTTAACTCATTACTTTTTCCAATTTGCAAGGAAGCGAACGTCAATCATACCCAGAGCCCATTTCATTAGTACCTAATGGAATGACGGTCAGGAGTGAAAGGGTGTTCATTTTTTCCCAGTTCCGTTTCAAAATATATGTTTGACCTCATGTTGGAAAACTGGAAAAAAAAAATTCCCTGCTGACCTGGAGATTAGGTTTTCCTACCCACAGACTTTGGGACCACACCCTTACCACAAGGGTGAATCCCATTGACCATCAGCTCAGGATATCAGAGCGACAAGAGGGGATTGGCAACTCTCAAGAAAACCAGAACAGCCATCACATAAATGACAGCTCAACGAGAAGAAGTTCCAGAAGACTGCTGGCCTGACCCAGGCTAACATCCCAAACATCTCTTGGAGAATGGGCCACAGATAGGGCCTGAAAGTACTCGAGGTGTGGAGTAAAAACTAAATGTAAAAACTTAGAAGTAAACAAGTTACAAAGTGATTTGTGGGTTTCTTTTTCAATCTTCAGAAGAAAACTGAAAGAAGTTTTTGTTTGGTTTAATAATAATAATAATAATAATAATAATATAATAAAAATAATAATAATAATAATAATAATACGAAAGAACAGAGGACTGGCACAACAAACAAAACCATGCACGGACAATACACGAGACAGACTAAAGAAACTAGCCAGCGATGACAATTGGCAATGGCTACAGAGGGGAGAGCTAAAGAAGGAAACTGAAGGAATGATAACAGCGGCACAAGATCAGGCCCTAAGAACCAGATATGTTCAAAGTACGATAGACGGAAATAACATCTCTCCCATATGTAGGAAGTGCAATACGAAAAAAGTGAAACCATAAACCACATAGCAAGTGAATGCCCCGGCACTTGCACAGAACCAGTACAAAAAGAGGCATGATTCAGTGGCAAAAGCCCTCCACTGGAGCCTGTGCAAGAAACATCAGCTACCTTGCAGTAATAAGTGGTACGAGCACCAACCTGAAGGAGTGATAGAAAAAACGATCAGGCAAAGATCCTCTGAGACTATGGTATCAGAACGGATAGGGCGATACGTGCAAACAGACCAGACGTGACGTTGATTGACAAAGTCAAGAAGAAAGTATCACTCATTGATGTCGCAATACCATGGGACACCAGAGTTGAAGAGAAAGAGAGGGAAAAAATGGATAAGTATCAAGATCTGAAAATTAGAAGTAAGAAGGATATGGGATATGCCAGTGGAAATCGTACCCATAATCATAGGAGCACTAGGCACGATCCCAAGATCCCTGAAAAGGAATCTACAAAAACTAGGGGCTGAAGTAGCTCCGGGCCTCATGCAGAAGAGTGTGGATCCTAGAAACGGCACACATAGTAAGAAAAGTGATGGACTCCTAAGGAGGCAGGAATTGCAACAACCCGGAACCCCACACTATAAATACCACCCAGTCGAATTGGAGGACTGTGATAGAACAAAAAACAAAAAAAATATTAATAATAATAAAATAATAATAATAATAATAATAATAATAATAATAATAATAATAATAATAATAATAATAATAACTAACACTGTTAAGGAACCTATTTGTTCTCCACTTGTTTTCTTATAGAGGGGTGGTAGTTGATAACTCTAGGATTGATTCCTAGCGGAGGTAAAAAATTATATGTTCACTATTGCACGTGTCATTTTGTGATTTCTATCTTATTAACTAAGAATAGTGATTCGAATGAAATACTTTCAAACGAATAACTGTTTACTAGCAAATTTGGGCGAAGATTGCGGGTATCTCTGGTGCGCATCCTACCCAGGTAAGTCTCGGTTACTATTTGATTTGATTATATGGTTTCGGGTTTACTATAACCTAAAGGACATATTGGTACTCCCTTGGCGCCAAGTTCGATACCGATGTGTGGGAAGAAATTTATTAATAACGCTGTTTTTCACCTGACATCTATTTGTAATTCATGTGTAATTCCTATCATCATATGACACCCATTTCATTTCAGATGTAAAGTGAAATACACGATTTTCTTTCTTCGGCTCTTAAATGTTCCAGTAAAGAACATTTCGAATTTTATACCGCTGTAACTAAGAAGACAATGTCCCTTTTCAATTCTTTATAATTGACGCTTATATAAGAGAGATTTTCCTTTGTCTGCGCTAGAATGGCCTTCTAGACTACCAAATAATCTTACAAATTATATTTAAAAAGGAAAAAAAAGAAACAGGAAACTAAAGACCCATTTTGCCTAACAGAAAAAAATCATTGAATTATGATGCAATTGGGATATTCAATTTGTGAGAATTGAGATTTAAAACAGTATTAACGAATTTATTAGTATTTCTGTTTCTCCTTATCACAAAAACCTTAGCTTATTTCATTTTGGTGAAATATAAGCAAAAATTTTGTATTCGTCACATTTTCTCGAATATTGAAAAGTCGGAGTGATATCCGTAATATTTTTCCTTTCAGTATCCGACAGAAACAAATCTCCAGAGTTCAGTGAACATTCATACAAAAACTTTTATTTTTTTTCTCAGGAATTTTTTTTCCAGTTTCCAACAGAGGTCAAAACATATATTTTGAAAACTGGGAACTGGGCGAAAAAATGAACACCCTTCACTCCTGACCGTCATTCCATTAGGTACTAATGAAATGGGCTCTGGGTATGATTGACGTTCGCTTCCTTGCAAATTGGAAAAAGGTAATGAGTTTTAAGTGAACGATTTTTATTTCCTTTTATATGGAAATGAACCTACACATATAACTCTCTCTTTATCCCTTTCTCTCTTTGTATATATATATATATATATATATATATATATATATATATATATATATATATATATATATATATATATAGGAAGGTACAGGTAGACCAGTGCTTCGGCAAGCATTTTTCTATAGTAAATAAAGCACTCTCTAAAATAAATCCATCAGAACTAAATGCCAAGAAATAAAATTGGGCAGTACCGTTAACCTACAAAAAACAAGATTCAGGAATGGAATAAAAGGCAAATACAAAGAATGTTACATAAGATAAACAAAATAAAAAACAAAGCAACTCAGCTGACCTTTCATTATTACAGAGTGATGGTTTTTCTCTGATGGTATACAATGTTTCAATTGTGGTTAGTTCCACATCACTAGAATGACGGGTTAATATACTAGATAAAGAATCCATAGTCAGAGGATGGGAATGCTCACAAATGGCACTAAATGCTTGTTTGTTAATCAGCATTTTGTTCTAATTGATCAGCCTAGGTGTTCAAAGGCACGGACCCCAAACTGGCGTTTTGATTTTCCCATATAATTTTGAACTTGAAAAACCTTTGTAGTACATTTTTAGACCTGAATATAACTCTGAGATTGACTTGAGGGTAAAATTCCAGTAGTAATCCAAGATAGTTCTGTTTCTCAAAGAAAACCTGCTTTTACCCATGTAAGGTAAGGAAAAATAAACAATGGATTATTAACTGTCACTTTTGGGAGACGTGGGCTTTTCTTAGATTTGGAGCTGTTTACCAATATGTGTCAATGAATTTCTGCACCGAATAAGAATATCCTTGATACAAGAAAATTAAAAACAATTTTGTTCGCTAAAATTAATCGGAAAAAAATCATAAATGCTTAATCACTAAAGTTGTCACTAAGTTTCCCTTAAAAATCAATGAGTAGAAAAGATGGAAATTTGGTTGAGCCTGTGAAAGTTGGCTTTCTATACACCTCTGGTTGAAACTCATCTTCTTTAAGGCTTACAAGACCATCCAGAAAGACCAACTCTCCATTCAGAGAGCTGAAAAAGGACATGAATGACCCCATATCCTGAGAATGTGCAGGGCTGGAGAGTAGGGGAGACGATCGTCGTCCCTATAGGATAATAGAAAGGACGAAGGAGGATGATTGCAGCTGGACAGGAAAGAAAACGTTAGGAAGAAACTATTGGGCAATTACATTCCTCCCATTTCGCCATTTTCCTTTGTTGGAGGGAAATACTATAATGTTTTTGGGAAGAAAATGTCTCGTCAAGGAGACACACGAAGTCATTAAAAAATTAGTAATTGTTGTAGTGTAGTCATGGGATAATTTTGTCGACTTCTGTCAGCTTGGTTATCCCCCCCAGCATAAATATATATATATATATATATATATATATATATATATATATATATATATATATATATATATATATATATATATATACATACATATATATATATATATATATATATATATATATATATATATATATATATATATAATATATATATATATATATATATATATCACAATTCTACGGAAATTAAGGTAGCGAGATCGGCTCACTATAGACTGGTTTGAAGGATCGGAATACTCGGTCCCGGTGGAAATAAAACAACTGGTATTTGAGGAATTTCTGAGTCACTCATTTACAAGAGTCCACTGCCCACAGCTGGGTAAATGGTAGGGCATCTGCAAACAGATTGCATCACATCATAAATACACTGGCTACAAACGTGGCAGGGATCGAGGACTACTATGATAAAATTAAACATAATCCCTTTTTCTGGAGTTACACTACCAAGCAATCACAGGGGTGTAGGGTAAAGGCTAAGACAACTAGATTTTGTTTTACTTCCCAGTAACAATACTAACACTATTCACAATGGGAACACTTACTAATTCAGATAGCACAATGGGAGGAACTTTACAGCATCACAGAACGAAAGAGGGGAGCACCTACATGGTACATTGACTGGAAGAAGTGATGTTTAGGGGGAACTAAGGCCCCTATGTTGCTTGTAGCCATGAAATTGAAAATAAAGTGATTGGCTACCTGGGTCATTACCTTCACACTTTACCTGATAGCCTGAGTTCGTCTGTCTTCAATGGTGGCATTGATAGGGGGAAAACACCAAGGAGAGAGTCAATGAATACATGGAGCAATCTCAAGGAGATAGGGGAGGGGGGAGCGCTCTGCTCAAGGGGGAACACCGTGGTCTAAGATGGGGAGTCGATGTTTAAGGCCTTTTCTTCATCTGCGACTCCTCTTATAATCTCGGTCCTAGTCCTGATTCGGATCTATCCGGTAGGTGGCAGCTGTTCCGTTGTAATCCTCTGGCCTCGTGGCTCTCCAAATTCTGCATGACTCACACGTGGTTGGAACAGCTGGCTTATTCTTGGGCTTTCAGAGACTGTGAACTGAAATGGCCAAAGGCAGTCTTTTCGGAAGGAACAGCTTTGAGTCACAGAGAGATCTTTTATAAAGGAAGTGGGAGAATCGTAGAGTGGCTACTGTGTTATGTATGGATTTATGTGAATATTTTATATTATTTAAGCTTGGGGATGTTTATGATTTAGAACACCTCTCCAGTCAAGAAATCTTTTCAACCAGTCATGAACAAACATTAACTCGGGAAAATAACTCTTCCTTCCACTTCATGACTGATATCATAACTATGCAGATATAAAACTGCAATTTTTACTTATCAAATTATCCTTTTTTCTTTGCAGAGTAACTACAGCTATAGATACTTTTTGAGAAGTAAAGAGACAATAAAATTCTAACTTGACTTAATCCAAATGTGAACTAGACAATTCTGAAATTACATAGTCAGAACAGCAAAGGACTCGGAAAACTATTAACTCACTTTAATTATGATTAACATTAACTGAACAGATAACTTCTTTTGACGAATTAAGAAAACGAAAGTGTAACGAGCAAAGATAAACTGGAACTTAGATACCTTTAAAATTTAAATAATAGCCAAACAAATATCTACTAATAAGTTATAGCAGTTATTACTTATAAATTATAATATTAGGTGCTAGAGTGCGACATTCTCACGAGAAGCCTCAGGGCATTACAGGTATACCTTTGAAAGCTGTGTATACCTCTATACTAGTTTTTAATGAAGTACTAGTTTATAAGGACAGAATTCCTGGCGAATGGGCTCTACCTAAGCAGAGCATACAAAGGAAATGGGTGCCTTATGGCGAGGATGAAGATGAAAGGAGGTGATAAAGGAGATTATATAGACATTATAGAAATAGAGACAGTTACAAATATAAGAAAGAAGTAAAAGTAGCCAAACCTGGCCCCTCAGGGTGGAGAGGCCGGAATCCTCTGTAAGAATGTGGTACTGTTCCAAGGCACTAGTGCAGAGAAAAGACTACTGACTCTCTTAGGCTTCTGAACCTCACTGACCTCTTCCTTTCTCTTCAGTTTGAAGGTGCCTTAGAGGGGCTTGGGAAATCCAAGTCTGTAGCGGCTGCCTTAGTGGTATCAGCTCCAGCTTCTGCGAGATCCGGAACACTGGCATTGTGCCCATGCCAAATGCTGTTTACCTCAGTTCATTGAGTTCTTTGGCCAAATGTGGTTTTGCCAGTGTCCTTACTCTGGGACTGGTTGCCTGCTGACAGAGAGGGAGAGGAGAATGTAACTTTGTTCGGTATTGGCTCACAAGCAGGGGTGACCAACTCTGGGGCTGTTTGCTAGGCTGCACCATTGGTGAAAGGTGGAATCCCTACTGAAATTGGCTCTTCCTCAACTGCTGGCATCGGTAGCAACGCCAAACCGGAGGAGGAAATGTGACCTGGCGTGGGTGCTCTATGAAGTGGACTTGAATCTTGCCTCGCCCTTTCCTGGCATAGTGAGAGGATTCCAACGTGGCTAAACTTCCATGATGGATGGAGCATGGCACTGCCTCGTACCTTCAAGGAGCACTGGGTGTGTCGAGGTAGATCTTGAAGTACCATAGGAATGGTTGTGAGCTACATAAGGGCGGGGGCCCAGATACTGTTAAAAAAAAGGGGGTGGGCGGCAGGACTTAAAGTCTTGCCCCAGCAAGACACCATAACCCTCTCCACAGCTTCTCTTCTCTCTAGGGCCTATCTCTCCGCAGCTTCTTTTCTCTCTTGGGCTTCTCTCTCCACAGCTCCTCCTCTCTCAGGCTTCTCTTTCCGCATCTTGCGGAGAAGGCCATAACCTTGTCCAGTGCTACATTGCTGGCCATTTTGACTGGAGTGAATGCTAGCAGCACAAGCCTGAAGAGTTAGGTATTGGCACAGCCGTGTAGACTAAAAAAAAAAAAATTGTGAGTTAAACGTGTAGTCGGGCGGAATAAACGTCACCAGTCGCAGGCGTATACTGAAAAATATGTGTGGATTCCCGAAGTGGGAATTCAGACATCCATAAGAAGTAGATTTGTCACAGGGACCGTGAATTCCATGCAGCGGAAAGGCGGAACAAAAACCTCACCAATTGTGGGCGTACACTGAAAAATATATGGATTCCCGAAGGGGGAATTCAGACGTTCACTAGACGTACATTGATCACGGGAACTGAGAATTAAACTTGGTGGAGAGGCGGAATAAACCATCACCAATCACGGGCGTATACTGGAAAATATGTGGATTTCCAAGGTGGGCATTCCGACGTCCATTAGACGTAAATTGATCACAGGAAATGTAAAGTAAATGCGGCGTAAAGGCAGGATAACACATTGCCAGTCATGGGCGCATGTACTGTCGTATAAACAGAAAAAAAAATAATAGGTGGATTCCCGAAAGTGGAATCTTGCGTCGTTAAGACAGAAATGGCAGTGAATGACTGTAAACAAAAAACAACCACAGTCCCAATATGGGATTGCACGCACACAAAATGGTGTGGAGTAAAAATGAATACAATTCCTGAAGTTACTAGATTTCCCACCCGCAACACGGGCCTACAGATTTCAGGCTTAAACCATTATGAAGTGGTAGGTCTGTGGGGTGTTGATACACAATAATGTCAAATGTAAAAAGAACCCAAATTAAAGATAATAGTGTCTAATCCATAGTTTCGAGAGTACTGTGATGATTATTGACCCTCCTGAAGCCCTGTATGTCCAAGTTCAGCCCCAACAGGTAAGAGGGGTATGTGAGAAGAACTATCTTAACAGGAAAGAGAGAGAGAGAGAGAGAGAGAGAGAGAGAGAGAGAGAGAGAGAGAGAGAGAGAGAGAGAGAGAGCTAAACAGGAAGAAAGAACTGTCTAAAAATTCAGTTATCAAACAAAATTCTGAGGAAATATTTATTGCAATATGTAGTAACATTACTCGATCAATAAGACGATGAATTTGGTAAACTTTTCGTCAGAGATGCCTCGGAACTCTGCAGTCGAATTAAGCCAATTTTATAACGAATTTGTGTGACTGTTTCGTGTATCAGTGCAAAGAGATTATTAAGAATCCTTTCTGAAATGTAACTCTGTGCCATTTTGTGATATACGTTATTAATCCAGATTAAGCATTGTTTTGAAACAATTATACCAGTCACTACTGATGTCCCTTGAGATAACGATAGAAAGGAAGAGAACCTTTAGAGTTCTCTTCCTTAACCCCAGGCAGCTATCGAGGAGTTGAAGCTCAATGGCAGGCTCTCAGGTTTCTGTTCATGAGATAACCCCATTTGCATGGAGCATAGAAATATTACGAAAATTCTTGTCCGAAGGCTTCCATTACCATACAACTCGACATCTAAGACAATATATCCGCTAAGGCTTAATTGGCTCACTGTCTTCTACAGTTGCATTTGTAAACATATTTTGGGAAGGAAATATATGAATGGTGATTTTTTATCATCTGGTATATCTCTTTTAGTGAAATATGTCAATCCTTAGCTTCTGAGTCTTCTATACCTTTCCTTCCGGTTGATAATGAGTCCCTGAGAACCATGATGACTGAAGAGCCATAGTAATCAACGAGGAAGATAGTCCACAACTGAAAAAACTGAACATAGGAATTAGATTATATACATGAAAACGAAATCATTGTCCTAATTTGGTACCTAGTTTAGAGAATGTATATAATTATGAACAAAAGGAAAATAAGAAAAAAAAAATTCTCAACGTTTCAGAGCGGAAATGCTTCATAAAGGCATCTGAAAAATGCCATATAGAGACCATCTAATGTAAATTCTCACCAAAGCATCAATATAAGATCAAGTGAAAACTTAGACGAATAAAAAGATCTTAGTAAAATTCTGATGAGGAAGCCCTTCAATTTTTGTAAGTCACATGAAACTGTAGATTTTTTCTCCATTTTCCAAAAAGGTGTTATATTAAGAGCTCCAACACTTTACGGTCTTCGAACATTCACTTTAGAGCTTTATAAAACACAAATCCTACAGCAGAATATGAAAGGCTTCCATTTATGTTTCAGGGTCTCATGGTTTAAGCAGCATTCTGCTTTTCCTTATGGGCGTTATCAAAGGATCTTAAGACTGAGGATATAAGCAGATGACAAAGGAGAAAAAATGGGAAAATTTGGTGTCGGATAATTTCCTTAACCCGAAGGAAAAGACAGGTTGAATGACCAATTAGCCCATTGTAATTAGAAAAATCCATGGAGAAGACTGCTCACCTTTACATGCTGAAGATTTTTGTTTTAAGTTCAGTTTGCTGCAGATTTCGACATTTCAGAAGTTCTGTATTCCTCCTAGATGAAATCTTTTTTGGCTAAAATGTAGTTGAAGCCTCAATTTTGTGTTTTAGTCTCCGTTTTATTTGTGTAAATAGAATAGTGAATTTCTTGTACCTTAGCACTTTCAATTTTGAATTGAAATTATAAAAAATTTGTATTTTGCCTTATTTTCTCAATTTTGATTAACGATAGTTTAAACTTATCTTTACAATTTTTGTATTAATTGTTGGTTGCATTATTATGAACTGTATTATAAGATTTATGAACGTTATTATAATCTTAATTTGTACATTCATATATAATGATAGTGTTAGCGAAACATGTCCCAATAAAGTTGTGAAAAATGCTGTTTCATGTTTTGGCCTTGGTGGCCTTATTGATATGCAGATGGCGCTTCCCTGCTGCTGCTGCTCTCTCTCTCTCTCTCTCTCTCTCTCTCTCTCTCTCTCTCTCTCTCTCTCTGTCTCTCTCTCTGTATAGGTATATATATATATATATATATATATATATATATATATATATATATATATATATATATTATATATATATATATATATATACCTATACAGAGAGAGAGACAGAGAGAGAGGAGAGAGAGAGAGAGAGAGAGAGAGAGAGAGAGAGAGAGAGAGAGAGAGAGAGAGAGCAGCAGCAGCAGGGAAGCGCCATCTGCATATCAATAAGGCCACCAAGGCCAAAACATGAAACAGCATTTTTCACAACTTTATTGGGACATGTTTCGACTAACACTATCATATATATGAATGTACGAATTAAAATTATTATAACGTTATAAATCTTATAATAGAATTCATAATAATGCAGCCAACAATTAATACAAAAATTATAAAGATAAGTTTAAACTATCGTTAATCAAAATTGAGAAAATAAGGCAAAATACACGGTTTTTATCATTTCAATTCAAAATGGAAAGTAATAAGGTACAAGAATCACCTATTCTATATTACACACAAATAAAAACGAAGATTAAAACACAAAATTGAGGCTTCAACAACATTTTAGCCAAAAAAGATTTCATCTTGAAGGAATACATAACTTCTGAAATGTCGAAATCTGCAGCAAACTGAACTTAAAACAAAAATCTTAAGCGTGTAAAGGATGAGCAATCTTCTCCATGTGTTTTCTAATTACAATGGGCTAATTGGTCATTCAACCTGTCTTTTCCTTCGGGTTAAGGAAATTATCCGACACCAAATTTTCCTAGTTTTTCTCCTTTGTCATTTGCTCATATCCTCAGTCTTAAGATCCTTTGATAACGCCCATAAGGAAAAGCAGAATGCTGCTTAAACCATGAGACCTCTCTCTCTCTCTCTCTCTCTCTCTCTGTCTCTCTCTCTGTATAGGTATATATATATATATATATATATATATATATATACCTATACAGAGAGAGAGACAGAGAGAGAGGAGAGAGAGAGGAGAGAGAGAGAGAGAGAGAGAGCGACAGCAGCAGCAGGGAAGCGCCATCTGCATATCAATAAGGCCACCAAGGCCAAAACATGAAACAGCATTTTTCACAACTTTATTGGGACATGTTTCGACTAACACTATCATATATATGAATGTACAAATTAAGATTATAATAACGTCATAAATCTTATAATACAGTTCATAATAATGCAACCAACAATTAATACAAAAAATTATAAAGATATATGCCATAAATATCGTTTAATATCTAATTCACTACATCCAAAAATTAAATACAGACACGAAGTGTTTAGAACCAGTCAGGATTCGAGCAGATGCAGGTTTAGAAACAGCGATAGAAAGGGATTTAGACCACCTACCTATCGCAAGAATATACTGAAGTGATGTCAAATTCAGGTTCTGTACTATGAACTGTATATTAAACGGTATTGTGGTGTAATATCCGTGTATATAAAAAAATGTGAAGCCTGTATAGATGACAAAAACCTGATAATTAGCCTAATACAGCAAAGTAATAATTTATAACTGCACATCTATCTCAATCGATGTAATCAAGTAACTTATTTTTTTAATAATTTTTTCTTGTAAATCGTTTTCCTTTGCTTCTGCATTGGTTATAATGAAGATTCAATCATGCAAGATGTCAACGCTGGGCAGGAAATCGTAACCTTAAACTTCATCCTTTTAAGTTGCGAGAGAGAATATTTTTAGGACGTAGGATATAATGCTGTTGTCACCTTTGATCGCCGGGCTACAGAGGGACGTGTTTACTCATATGTATGGAATGTATGGAAAGGCTAAACATCAAATACAATTTACGGATGCTTATGTTGTTGTTACTGTTGTTGCTGAGTGTGTTGTGTAAGGAACTGGTTTCCTAAACTAACAAAGCTAGGGTCCTTTTTAGGGAGTGGGAGTAGGTACCGGGGGTTCTTCAAATAAAAAGGTTACCCATTAACTAGACAATAAATAGCTGACAAAGATGCTCTCTTTCTTTAGTGTAGCCACATTTCTGTTGACGGCAACGTTTATCTCATATAAGTTAAAGCTCAAAAACTTTGAGGAGCAGCACCGAACCTTTCTCTTTTGAGCGTCTGGAGACAAAGTCCATCGACGCCAGCAAAATTCATTAAGAACTTCAGCAAAGTGGAAAGTTCTTTTGTCTCTCACGCCATGATGTCAGGGTAATCGTCTCCTTATTCTTCTTAGCATTGTTGTTATTAACATTCGGAATCAAGATTTTGGTTGCTCGTTTATTTTTCTTGTTCGTATTTTTCTACTATCAATTCATTAGATATCCTTATTCTATTTTTATTTAATACTAAATACGCATTACTATATAAATCTTGTTCCCTTTCGTTATCTTAACTGAATAAACAGTTCTTTTTATTAATTTCCCAAAGTCACATCAGAAGATAGAGTGAAATCGGAATGTCAATGTTTTTCTCCTCGATCTCAGAATTTTGTTGCTATGTTTGGATGATATTGTTTTCAATATAGTATTCCTGATTTATGATTAAAAGTAACAGCTCACTGTGAGGGTCCAACCTCTCATTTCCTCTCTGATTGTGATAAATTTAATGGCTAAGTGTCTTAGTGTCAACATTATTTACATAAAACAGTTTAATTTTTATATTTTCATAGTTCATTGTAATAGGATTTTTCTATCATTTTCACTTACTGAAATTAACTTCCATTAATGCTTTACAGTTTTCAATCAAATCTACCCGACTGTCATGGTTGTAGACCAACTGGCTAAAGTAATTTTAATCGAAGTCTGTCATTTCAACCAGACTCTTCGAGTAATAACTATTTAGAGAAGGTCGTTTAGAGCCTTCTGTTTTATCTGCATATATTGCGATAGTTTGAGCGGTTACTTGAAGTGGACTCTTAAAAAAAAACTAAGTCTTCATCAGCATCACTTCATTGAAAATTACAAAAGGTAGTATTAATGGAGTACTACTGCCTTATGAAAGAATTAACGCTAACCGTAGAACACTGACGTTCATTTTGTATAACACTAACGCCACAAATAATACCCTATTTCGAAAAAAAAAAAATACCCGGAAAACTATACTGAAGATCAAAACATGTTTTAAAAATTCAAGAATGATTTCCACGGCTCTGCGATACCTGGGCTCCTTTCAAGCAAAAAATCTGTGGAATGTTAGCTAATCATTTTGGACAAGTCTTCGAGGCAGAAAGCAAAAGCCACTTGTCACCTAGGAAGGGTACAGGGAGTTTTATCAGTGGGAATCGAACACTGACAGGGCACTCGGGCGATTTCCTCCGCCATAACCTCCCCCTTTCCTCCAGCCCCTCACCCCACAGCCTTCAGAATAAAACTATATTGTTTTCAGGAATGACTGACTTGTAACGCTCCCCTGCCTCCATTTCTGAGCCAGTGGCATCCGCTTTACGAGCGCAAAGTTATAAACGTGATATAAATTCTAGATATTTTCCAAAAAACAAAATGTGAGTAATATGAGTGTGGTGACATAAGATACATTTCCATGTCACCAATGTCCAGAGCAATCTATTCTAAAGATGATTATTGTCTACATAGAAAACCACATTATTTTAAATCCGATCTGCGTGACATGATCCCTTAAAATTCATATTGTTTAATGTATGGAATATTGATTAATGTGATGAAATTTGACCTTAACATTTGCTTTGGACACACATGACAGAATTTTGGTGAGAATAAGAGAAATGCTTCTTTCAAAACGCTTTAATTTTTCAGAAAATATTTTCTACAAAGGATCTTTTAGTATAATAATTATCAAGAATGAGGTCGTTTACCCGAGTTTTTGGACCAGACAAATTTCAGGATATAGCATTTCAAATATACGATTTATTTTGATGTTTCAATGTGTTTATTTTGATAATTAATTTCCACTGTCCATCTGTCCCTCTTTGAATTAGTGGCTTCAGACCCCTTAATGATATGGACCATAAACAGAGACAGTGAATCAGCAAGAAGAGCTGACTAAGGACAAACAGTTGTTTGACGCTCTAAGCAGAAGGCAGCTGAACGCTAACGATTATATGATAGAACGAGTTGTTTGATATTCATATGCGTTATGATTTCAAAGCTAACGTATATAATGAGACTGCATTAATTAGCATGTGATCTAACTTTGGAGAATTCCTTACAGCTCAATGTATATTATTATTTGCATGGCTGATTTCACGGATGCAAACTGATTAATTGACAACTAATCTCTTGGAAGACGAGACATGTCCCAGCTTGCATCCTAAGCAATTATATTAATCATATTAATCAACGAGAAATGCATACGTTTAGGAACAATAGCTTTAAGCTTACAATTGGCCCTGGCATCCTAAGAATCACTTTGTTTACAAAAAAAAACACACACACCCATTCTTAGTAATATGTTCAATACATAGAAAAAAAACTTGAATCTATTCGTGCAAGGAAAGAAGTACGTGATTTTAAGTTTAACAACGAAAAGAACCAGAACTATACAAGTTAGGGTACAAGACTGGTATAAGTTTGTATATGACAGCAGAAGAGGAAAAGGATGCATTGATTTGGTGATGAACGCTTTAAAAATACTATGTTGTCATTGATTTATAAAGTAAAGTATAATTGATTTGATGAACTAGGAATATTGTCAGTTCAGAGCATCATTTAACAATAGATGCAAGAAATATTTGTATTCACGGTAAAGAAAGAAAATAATAATTTGCCTTAATTTTTGGACTTTTAATAACTAGATTAGGTCCGTTCCTTCGTTTCTGACTTTCGGAAACGTATCTATTCAGATTTTGGCTCTAATTCTCATAGTTACTTTGAATATTGACCGTAACTTTTGTGATTCCTCTGATTCATCTTTTCACAATGAGGTGGAGTATCAGAAAATACAAGCATGACCACCGTTATTACCCAAGATTCGTATTTGGCAAGTCAACACATTTTTAAATAAGCAGTTTTAGCTCAAAGCTCATCTCTTTGTACTTACTCCTAATTCTTTAAATTTTCGCTCCATGAGAATAATGTTAATACTTTTACTGTTCTAACGCTGGTTAAGAATATTTTTTATTAATCTTCGTTTACCGTAGGAAGTGATCAAAGCCATTTACCCTTTGCGTTTTCAGTTTTACAAAAAGTCAGTGTGGACTGGGAGTCCAGGTGTATTTAACGAGGCCTGAAGAGC
>NC_087220.1:17019368-17038635 GCF_015104395.2 Macrobrachium nipponense | reverse complement strand
TATCATAAAAATACGTTTACCGGAAAACCAAAGGTAGTACTAACTATGTGTCATCAAGTTAATAATCTCGATTAAAGTTATTAGCGGCTGTTAAATATAATGAGTTAGATTTTACACAATTGTTTGAGTAATTAGGTAACCCTTTAGTAGATCAATACTTTTAGGAATTCCAGAACAACGGAATTTGGTTTTGGCTTCTGAGAAGAAGGACTTGCAAAGTGATGCAGTAGAACTAGGCTAGACAAATTTTGACAGATGGAGAGAAATATAAATCCCCATACAATACGCTATCATAAAAATACCTTACCGAAAAACCAAAGATAGAGCTAACTATGTTTTATCAAGTTAATAATCTTGATTAAAGTTATTACTAGCTGTTAAAATATGATGAGTCAGATTTTACACAAGTTTGTGTAATTAGGTAACCCTTTAGTAGTAGATCATGTTCTCATTAGCAAACGCATTAATAATAGAGATTATGAAGATTGTTTTTGTACATTTTATTTCACTTTCCCATTTTTATTTGATGTTAGCATGTATGACTCCTGCAACAAATGTTCGGCCATTCCGACGAGAGAGAGAGAGAGAGAGAGAGAGAGAGAGAGAGAGATTATGAAATGATAGCTGGAAGTAATTTTAATTTCCCGCTTCTTTTCTTATTTCTATTACTGGTCTGAATTACCTTGTACGTTTTGTCATAGAAGTTATTCGAGTAAATACCCACATCCCCCTTTTTTATGGCCCTTCCTATACGCTTTGATTCCAGGGCTGATTTTTTTTCTTTTTTTTTTTTTAATTAGCAGAACATTGACCTATTTTAGGAAATAACATTAGTACATGTATAACTGAATCACGAAAGTTTGGAACGTGATAAATGCATACATAAAGGTATAAGCCACGATGAAAGTGAAACACTGGAGATGTTGCAAAATCTTTCGACCCAACTTCCTTTGCTAAGTAAAGCACGTTGAGTCGAAAGATCTTGCAGCTACTCCAGTGTTTTACTTTCCTTCGTGGCTTATACTTTAATTAGTACATGTATCGTTACAAAAGAGTTAAGACGAATCTTTTACCGTTTCCCATCTTATTTTAATGCAATAAGTAAAGTAGAGTTAATTACATATTAAATTTAAATTACCGAGAGGTCATCAAATCTTCTTGAGTAATATATAGTTACCAGGATAACCATGATGACAAAAAATATTAATTTCCGTTTGATTTCATCATAAATGAAACTTGTAACGGAATTATATTTTTGCTGCTTTGGTTTACTGAATAAACACGGTATATGTGAGCACGACTAAATTAATACAATTCTTGTCCAACATTTTTCTGGAAGAGTGAATTTTTTTTCTTTATTATTAGAGAACACAATGCAAGAAGGATAACGACTGAAAGTGTCTTTTTCAGCAACGATGCAAAATGATTATCACACCCCAACAATGAAAAAAATAGTAACACGCAAGGAAGCAATTATGCCTTTCTTGTAAATGTATGATGAGAATCAAAATAAATTAGCATGTTACCTTAACTAGTCATTGAAGCTAGTCTGAGAATATACATGAGCTCTAAATTTCCGTAAACTTAAGGATTGATTAGAACTTACTGGACTGATTATCTGAAAAAAATTGAAACAGACGATTATGGTTTCGTTATGTAAAATTAACTGGAGAACTTCTGAAAATGATGCTCAATTTCAGACTTTGGAAAGATGGGCTGGGGGCTAACAAGTATTTCTGCTTCACTCTTTGTCTCTGACCCTTGTTGCGTCAGATTGTACACGAATAATCTTAGTCCAGTCCCCATGTATGGTGTTGAAGATTAAACTGGCCATATGCCAGCCTTAGAACTCACGATCAGACCATATGTCCCAGACTTGGGGACTAACTGAATTTCAGCCAAACCATTTTTTTTTTAATGTTTAGACCTACAGAGCCCTTCACTGGATAGTGTGCGTCAATCAGAAAAACAGCAAACTGATGATTTGTAATCATATTTTGACATAAAAAAGGGAGCATTACATTACGTGTTGCAACACATTTACGTAACTCTGTGTACAAACTTTTGATATGACTGCCATTAGCTGGTGAAATTAGAATACATTGATTTATATCGATCGTAACTGTTGTCGAGGTCATTGTTGACAGTTATAAAATTTGGTACCTAAGCTTCTGAAATGAAGCTGATGGCTGCATTAGTATAGGAAAATGATTAGCTATCCCCGAATCACATTGTGGTAAACTATAGATAATAGAAAATTCTAAGAAACTCACATTGAATTGAAACCTAATTGCATTTCATGCCAACGTATCATATTGAATATATTGTAGATTTAGGATTAATGCAACAATAACATAAAAAAATCTAGTCATATTATTGACTTCATTAACAATAACTAATTCAAATGACTATGAAAGACGAATCACACATGACAGAGTGATTCAAAGTGATTTTAGATTATCTGATCATGTGAATGGGAGAGAGGGTGATAGGTTGATATATACTATATATATAATATATATATATATATATATAGATATATATATATACTATATATATATATATATATATACATATTAAATATATATCTATTATATATATATATATATATATATATATATATATATATATATATATATATATATATATATATATCTATATATATATCTATATATAGATAATATATATATATATATATAATATATATATATATATATATATATATATATATATATAGATATAGCTATATATATAGATATATATATAGAGATATATATATATATATATTATATACTATATATATATATATATATATATATATATATATATATAGATATATATATATATATATATATATATATATATCTATATATATATATATATATATATATATATATATATATTATATATACATATATAGATATATATATATATATATATATATATATATATATATATATATATATATATATATATATATATATATATATAGATATATATATATATTCATATACATATATATATATATATATATATATATATATATATATATATATATATATATATATATATCTATATATATATATATATATATATATATATATATATATATATATATATATGATATATATATATAGATATATATATAGATATATATATATATATATATATATATATATATATATATATATATATATATATAGATAATATATATATAGATATATATAGATATATATATATATATATATATATATATATATATATATATATATATATATATATCTATATATATATATATATATAGATATGTATATATATATATATATATATATATATATATATATATATATATATATATATATATATATATATATATAATAATCTATCTATCATATCTATATATGGCCAGGAAAAGACGTCTTTCACACGAGTCAAAAGTTAGCTCCTTCCATTTTTTGCTTTGTCTGTCAGGTGGGATTTACAAAATATGTGGTCAGCTGAAAAGTTACATATATTTATAAATACAATGCGGAATGTACCTTTGAATTAAAGTTGTTTAAATAATTGTTTTGAATTCCATTTATATGCCATATATTCTACTAGGATGCCCATGTAGAAGCGGGAATAATTGTATATTCTCTTTCCATGTATATTTACTATAGTATGACAAAGCATGAAAAATTTGTAAACGTCGTAAGTAATCCATTTACTTTCCCTGACAAAAAAACTCTCTACATTTTACTGATTTAGTTTGAATCATCGTGAAGTATTGCAACAGTATTCCTTAAGGCCACATAGGTTCCATATGAATGTATATTTCTATGTTTTTGCTTTTAAATGCATAAAAATGCAAATTCAAACTGGTCCTAATTACTTATAAATAATCCACAAATGTAAAGTACCTTATAAAAGTTATTGCGTATATTCTGAAATGACAGATGCAATAAGGAACGTTGGTTGTTATTTTCTAATAATCTGAATTTTATCTTTAGATTACACATAAACATAAACGATCATTGTGGCAATTTTAGGATTAATGTATTGTTAGCAACAAAGACTCTACTTGCATAGTCAACATCAACAATAATTAATCCATATTTCTATGGAATTTGAAGCTTTGGTAAAAGCTTTGGTGATGTGGAATAAATGGAGGATGATAGGCTGGTGGGAGTGATAAACATACCAAACAGTAAACATACACACACGAAGGCATATCAACCTAAATATATGTATGTTTATAGTATATATGTGTGTGTCTGTGTATATGGAACGTGATGAATTAATAAAGTTAAAATCCACGCGGTAAAGAGAAATGATGGAGTTCTGAAAGGCCTTTTGAAGTTATTGTCCAGTTTACTTAGCAGACTGAATATACATATATATTATTATATATATTATATTATATATATATATATATATTATATATATATATATATATTATATATATTATATATGATATATATATATATATATATATATATAAGATATATATATATATATATTTAAATATATATAAAACTGCTCACGTCCATTGAAAAGTTACCAATCAAACATTACGACAATTTTCCATTCATTCGAGTGGGGATTTTCTATTTTCATTTCAAGGGAAATCCGAACGTCAGCCTCTTCACTCAAGAAGTTACTTTGGTTACTTAACAAGAAATTCTTTTCAAGAACTTTTTGCATCTTTCACCGGCATCATTCAAGCGATTTGACCTGATGAATAATAATATATTTTGGGATGCTGAAAACACATTTAGAGAGAAAGAGAGAGAGAGAGAGAGAGAGAGAGAGAGAGAGAGAGAGAGAGAGAGAGAGAGAGAGATGATGAACCTGAAATAGCAAATGATCTACTTAATCCATCCGCTATTCCTATGAACACTACATGTGTTCATTAATCCGTCGTATCTCACATCGAAAGGTAATTCGAATGAAATGGTTCGGGAGGTTGGATTGCTTAACTTTGGAAGCCTGCGGAGGAAAATCTCGTGTATGGTGCACTTCTTTTATGACTTTGGTAGTTGAGTCGCTACCACCTTGGTCTATCACCCGGGAGGACACCGAGAATCGTTCCCAGTTGAGTAAAAATGCATGTATTACATATATTATTCTAATATATTATAATATATATATATAATATATAATATATATATAAATATATATATATAGCAAATATATATAGATCATATATATATATATAAACATAATTATATCTATATATATATAATATATATATATTATAATTATCTTATATATAACTATAACATATATAAATATATATATATAATATATATAGATATATATATATATATATATATATATATATATAGATATATATATATATATATAATATATAGTATATAGATAATATATATAGAATATAATATATAATATATATATATATATATATATATATATATATATATATAGAAATTTTTATTTATATATATAATATATATATATATATATATATATATTAATATATAATATATATATATAGTATATAATATATATAGATATATATATATATATATATATATAGATATATATATATATAGATATATATACATATATATATAATATATATATATATATATATTATATATATATATATACATAATATATAGATTAATATTATAATTTATTATTATATATATATATATATATATATATAGATATTATTTATATTTATATATATATATATATATATATATATATATATATACTATATAGATATATATTGAATTAACATATATATATATTATATATATATATAATATATAGTAATTATATAATTATAAATAATATATATATATTAATAATTATATATTATATAATATATATATAGTATATATATAGTATATATACCCTATATTATATATATATATATATATAATTATTATATATATATATATATATAATATAATATCATTATCATTATTCTTATTTCTTACTTCCACTACTAATACAAATAGTAAGAGGTACAATGGTAAGTTCTCTTAGCTCTTGATAGCTTGTTCAGTCCACAATCTCCCTTAATCATTCTGTTCTCCAAACTCTAATATCCACGTTTCATATGTGTATAACTATCTGAAGAGCAAAGGATAATGATAATAATAATAGAGCTAAGGGGTCCACAATAATAAAAAAATGTTAACTACCGATGTCAACAATCTTCAGCGAACTCTGTATATTGTTCTCAAGTTCACCTCAGTACAAGATTTGTTTAATCCATGGAACTATAAATATGGAATGGACATGAAACGTATAAATGTATTGACGCTGATTGTCACTGCGCGGCGCCATTGGAAAGGGTGAAGATGACGCTGAATTAAGCTATTTAAGCATCATCTTGCAGAAAATGTTTTCACTCTGTCGTCCTTAATTTTCCACCGATCTGAATGAATATAGGCTCATTGGAAAAAAATTGAAAATCCCTTCTAAATGCACATAATTAAGAGTGAAGAAAATACGGCGTTGCAGTGTTCTAAGTATAGCTATCCAGATATACATTTTACCTGGGTTCTACTTTTTTTTCTAATGTTCTTAAATTGTTGATATAAATTTTCATAAATTTATCATCGGTTAAAATCTCTTGAAAAGCACTTTCCAATGTCTCATACAATAGAAATAATCATGCATGCCATATGCTGAGACAGCAATATCATGTCTTTGCCATGGGGTTGTGTAATAAATTTTACGACTAAAGCCTGTTGAACTCCTTATACTTAACATCCTTCTAAGTATGAAAGTCTTTATACTCTACCTTGCATTTTATGCACTACCTAGGTCTATCACCTTGCTATCCAGTCTGTGTCACCTAAGGATTAACCATACCACCATCACACAATAGACTCTTATGCCTATTGCTTACTTATATTTGACATTATTGCAAAAAGAAACACACTTGTTAATATGAATAGTTTATTTTTACAGATCACTTATTAATGTCAGCCTTATTAATACAAAACATTATAGGTCTATTTTTAATGTATTATCATGTAAACAGAAATTACTAGATTGAATAATGTGTACTATTAAATTTACTTTAACATAATGCAGCAAATGTCATAGATGATAAGATATCATCATGGAAAATTAAGAGATTACACTCCAATATTGCAAGGTAGGCATTGTGATACAAAGCTCTCTCCACCCTTTGCAATGGCGGCATGCTGCACACGGCGATTTCGCGCATGACCATTCCATGTTTATAGTTCCATAGTTTAATCATTCACTTGGACCGAAGATGAACCCAGAGAAGGGTTCGAAAGCCTTGATAAAGTGTTTATGAATTATACATGAACTTTTAAAATTTTTATGATTGTGGACCCCTTTGCATATTGTATAAACTCTCGTGATAGAGAGTTTTTACCAAATAATACAAATAATAATAATAATAATAAAAAGTGGGAAAACCTTTCTTAATCATGTTAATAAGTCCTTCTTGGGTGATCTTCTTCAGTCAATAATGAAATTACTCATACTTTGAAACCTTTCCCAATTCCTTTTTTATTATTCACCTTTAGACACCAACAGTGTCCAATAGAGAGTCAAAACGTCATTCTTCACCAACCCATCCCTTCCGTTTTCCATCTCGTGTTCCATCCAATTACAAACGCACCCCTCCACCTTTTTGGTTCTGTATTCCCTCTCAACTTCCGCCGTATAATGAATATATAATTCATGACATGCCAGAGAGTTGAGGACGAAGCAAAGACGAGCTTAAGAATTGAGGAGCGAAGGAAACCATTCAAATGCTTACCGAATACTTTTTTTAAGTTCTATTTAAAGCTGAAGTTGTCTTTTAAATTTGGATGTTTGAGTGTCTTCGCAATAAACTACAAAAATAAATAAATAGATAATGCTAATACTAAAATTAATAATAATAATAATTTTTGCTCTCGTATTTTTGGTTGGCGTTTTGCCTGAGCAAGTCGAAATGAGGCAACTTACTTTTAGGAGAGATATGGTGGGGTGTTATTAGATAACTTGAGACAAAAAGATCAGGGTGGTAAATGAGATAACACCTAAAAAATATGGCATTTGATTATTATATGTATAGGCTACAATGCTTATGATGAAAAAAAAATGTTAACATGATAGGAAAATAGAACGAATGATATTGCATAAAGTTAATGAACGATATAATGAAGAATACGCGAGAAGAGATATATCAAAACGTTAATAAATCTATAATAATAAAAGAGGACATTCACATTTATGAAGAAATAGTAACACATAATAAAAAAAACATAATGAAGCCTGGCCTCTTCAACAATTTTGTAAAACTGTACTAAGAAAAGACTTCAGCTCAGCCCATCTCATTTGTGCTCTACTCGTGCTAAACATCCACGAATGATATAAATGAAGAAGTCTTAGTTCTGCAGTCTTGTAATTCCTTTCATTGTTTTACTTTGTATCTTACCTTTCTCTTTCTTTCCTACTAACACCTTAAATTACTTCTAATCAAATACCTTTCGAAAAAAACACTTTTATTCTTCTGTTGGTCAGTTTGTTTGTGTATGTGTGTGTGTGTGTGTGTGTGTGTGTGAGAGAGAGAGAGAGAGAGAGAGAGAGAGAGAGAACGATCAAGCACCAAAAAGGAATGACTTTGATAAAGTTGTGGATTTGTAGTATATAGTAAAATTTAATTCAGATATATTTCCAATATATATTTCCCCATGAAAGAGTTTACTATATTTCTTTGGGTAAGACCTGGGGTAATTGCTTGTTAGCAAAACGACAAAAAACTTATCGAGGAATCTGAGCGAAAATTTTATAAGAAAAATTCGAAAAGTCAGGACAAAGGAGATGTAAATGGCTGAATGATTAGTGGAATAAGATAGAGGTTTAATAATATAATAATAATAATAATAATAATAATCATAATAATAATAATAATATAATAATAATAATCAATAATAATAATAATAATAATAATAATAATAATAATAATAGCAAAAGAGTCAACATAATGGCAGGAAGGACGCATTAATTTTAATGAAGTATTAAAAAAGATTAGAAAATAAATTGTTAAGGAAGAATGTGGGTAAGTACCCGGACGAAAGGATAAAAACTGGGAAACCAAGACAAGAAACGATAAGAAGATAATCAAATTCAGTGAAGAGCTGTTGTGAAATGGAAATCGAGAAGTGATTTACATAAGAAAGAGGAGGGAAGGCATTGAATACCAGAAGATAATCTGATGCGGAATAAATAAATGAAGACAAAAAAAAAAAAAAAATGAGATTTAGTTAAAATATTAAAATGCATGTGAAGGATTTCTTTTTCCTTGAATGTTAATAATATGCAGGAGTCACAGTGGCTTAGAAACTAGATAGGAAAAGGAAAAAGTAATTAGAGAATACTAAAGAAGGGTTGTGGGTACAAAGAAGGGACAACAACAAAGGTAGAGGAAAAAGTGTCTAGAAGAACTCGGAATATCTATGGACAAACGAGGAAGGACATATTGCAGGAGAAAGGCCGTCTAGGAAATTAGGTTTGTAAAATTCATTAAAAATAACGTCCCGATTATTTAACCCGGAACATAGAAAATCTGCCTGAAAATGAAAGTAATCAGCCTATGCATAGCAAAAAACAATTCGAGAGGAGAGAGAGAGAGGAGAGAGAGAGAGAGAGAGAGAGAGGAGAGAGAGAGAGAGAGAGAGAGAGAGAGAGTGAGTGAGTGAGAGAGAGAGAGACTTACGGAACAGTGAATTGGGTAATAAGAACTAATTGGAATAAAGATGGATAGCACTGGAGAGGAACGTAGAAGAAATTCCATCAGCATAGAAACCTAAATATTCGCTTCAAAAGCAGAACAGTTTTGGTAAATGGTTGTCGGAGCCAAAGGGAGGACTGAAAAATATATACTGGTAAGAGAAAAAGGAGCTGATAAATTCGTCTTTGCAACATCAGGGAGAAAGTTGTAGGATTTTTGGGGAAACAAACATGAAATGGAAGCTGCCCTTCCGGTGGAAATTGGGTAAAAGAAGATGAAATAAAAAGCTACTTTGTAAAAGGAACGTGATAGATCAACCGTAAGGATACACACTACAGGTAGGGTGAAGGTTTGAACTGGTACAGATGGTGTCATAGATGAAGTGAAGAATTTCCTTGCAAAAAAAATTCAAGAAAACGAGATTTCTAAAACATGATAATTCGCTTTTTCCTCTAAAATGGAACTTGGATCTAGCAAATGAAAAATTAATTTCTTAAATTCTGACCTTTAAATTTATCTAGGACACGGAAAAACATGACAAGGTAAATAAGACTGGTAGAAATTATTGCTATTTCATGTTACATATAAATAAAAAGAAAATTAAATCTGAAGACGGAATACCTCCATATTTAACAGATGATATAAATAATCGTTACATTCATCACGGAATGCAATCATTTCATACACTGTCTCTTGAATATTTTTATTCTGGGTTCCATTTGTGTATTAACTCTGCATTTTCCTCTCTCTCCACCACTTCTAACAATTGTCTTCTTTACCTCGCTTTCTTCCTGACTAACTGTCCGACAGCGGCAATCACGCAGCTTTTTTATTTGCTTCCTGCGAGAAGATTGTCATAGCAATATGTTGAGGAAAACAAAAGCTTTCTGTTAGACTGAGAGATGAAGTGTTCTCTCACGAAGGAAAGGAACAATCAGATCAGATAACTGAAGGAGGTTCGTGAGAGAAATGATGAAAGAAATACAGAAAGGCTAAATGAAAAGAACAGTATAAAGGAAGAGGAATGAAGTAAATACAGATGGTAGGGAAAGAAAAGAAGACTGAAGTATTGTGGGAAAACTAAGCATCATATTTTCTCGAAATGATTGCAAAGATGAAGAACCCTTTTCCGTTTTTAATACCTTGTCAACCTCGAAGGAAAGCGTTCTTCTTAAAAAATGATAGGTATTCGTACTGGAAAATAAAAACAAATGAGCATCCAACCTCGAGTAAAAGAACTTATTTATCTTCGCGAAACCATTCCATTCACTTTTTGCCTTCCCTAATAAAGAGCGATTTTTCTGAACGCATTTTGCAAGACAGAAGGCTAAGAAAACATGAGAAATAAATGAAGCCTTTGACTCAAAACTAAATCGGAGAGAAGTATATCCTTTCCTAGTCAAAGGAGGGCTCAAAAGGCTATCAACATTTAGGAATATTCTTGAATAGTTTTTCTGAATTATCAGTCTGATTCATGAAGTAAGTTTTATAAAGAAAACGTTTTTGCTGGTTCATAATAAAAAGAAAATATTCATTAAATCTATTCGCCTTCACACAGTGCACGAATTCAAGTATCATTATTTTTGCATGACACAAACTACATACATAAAATATTCAGTGGTTTCTCTTTTATACTTATTGCTGTTGGAATCTCAAGAGTCAGTATCCAGGCATGATTATATACTTTCTAAATCTTCCAATTAAAAAGAATGACGTCCAATTGCTTAATGATAATACGCCATATATTTCTGTTTTGCATATTATGGCTTTTTCTTTACAATACACATCCCTCCGTGTTTCTGCACCATTCTGCCTGTGAGAACTTACCTTAGAAGACAATCCATTCCGCCATACTGTTAGCAAGCTGCCTGCTTCTACAACTATCATTTTCGTTACTAATGAGTATAAATTTTACATTTATTTATGAAAGCCAGTAATTGTGAAATTTGTTTTAATTTTATCGCTGAGTTTGCCTTGCTGGACTGCATACTATCATGTCTTATTTCCCTTGCTGGAACTGTGTGAAATAAAGTATTTTAATGCAACTGCGGGCTTTCCTAGCGACCTACCTTTTTGTTTAAATGTAACCCGAAGGTAAGATATTTTAAGTGTTGCATTTTATTACAAATTTGATTTTGGGCAGGTGTCCCCTAGGGCCAGATTTCAAATTTAATATTCCCTTCATCTTGTAGGCTCAGAGAAATAAGTAAAAGTTGCAGACCTTGCCAAAAATCCACTTAGTAAAATTAACATTACTAATACTGGACTGTGAATGCAATCGAACCTAGAAATTAGAATAGAATTACTGTAAATTAATAACTCACAAGTCAAAATAAAGGTTTGACAGAAAAGAGGATTGAGGTAACAGATAAGATATTAAAACCCAATGTCATACTATTGAAATTGTGTTAGGTATGGAAAGTGTTAAATAAGTGATTAGTTAAGCATAAAATTTGAGAAGAATAGATAAATTGGAAGTGGATCGCAGCCAAGTGACTTTAAAATTCCCGCCTTGGACATACTTGAGATGAGTCAGAGCATCGATTTACCAAGTTAGGGATTCATTGTCCAACTCGCAGGCAAGTAATGAAATAATGTTGAATTTCTAAATAGATTAGGTTATTACATGTGACATAAGAGTAAATGTTGGCAGTTTCTCTCACATAGGAAAAGGGACATTTTGTAAGTTCATAGGACATAGGAATACCACATTTGGTAACTCTCAGCTTGCAAAGAAAGCCTGCCGCCATCATGGACTAGCTGGTGTCGGCCACCTCGCACGCTCACTACCATCTCAATTTTGCTTCAGTTTCATAAATAACATAAACTTATTATAGGTGCTTTAAGAAGTCAATCTGTGTCTACACATACTTATGAATCATTCCATCACAACAAAAGTTGTGCTTTACCTTTTTTATGTATCGTAAAGTAACGAAAGAGTGTGTGTTCTGTTCATAAGTTGGGCCTGCATTGCATTGAGGGAGTCCGCCATCTTGGCTGGTTGTCCTCTTGAAGTCATGGTAGCCAAGATTGTTTATAAACAGAACCATGTGTTGCTTTGTTTACCAAAAACTCACTCTCTCGACCATGAGCTGTCATCTCAAATCACTGTCATTTATTGACTATGCCAACGAGCATCTTTCCATTATTTTACTTGCATACCTTACATAAATTGAAAATCTTTTACAAACTGGTTAAAGTAACGGTAACCAGAAAACTTATTTCATTACAAGGATTAGGATGTCTCAAAGACTTATAAGTCTATCTGAGGAGACATCGTGTGCTCACTTATCTCTTGGAACAGGTTTTACTTTTAATTTACAGTGCCCTAATGATTTTGTCTAGCTTTCTTTTAAACTCTTCCAAAGTGCTGCTGTTTACAGCTTGTGTGGCAGTTTATTCATTGGATAACATATCTAGTATGTAAAGAAGTTCCCATAATGAGATGTGTTATATCTCTTCAGTTCTAGTTTCCATCCATTATTTCTTGTCTGGTTTTAATTTTACGTAAATAGGTTATTGTCTACTTTTGTTATGCTTTTCAGTATTTTTAATGTTTCTTTTAGTGATGGATGGAATTAACTGTGGCTCTTGCTTGTACCCCTTCTAATCTATATATGTCCTTTTTTACTGCTGGTGACCAAAACTGCACTGCATATTCAAGATGAGGTCTAACTATTGATGTGTAGAACTGCAGCACCGTTTCCTTATTTCTGTATTTGAACTACCTCTCTATATATCTCACTAGTTTCTGTGCCTTCTTTTTAGCTTTTATGCACTGTTTTGTGGATTCTAAGTCCATGGTAATGATGATTCTTGTTCTACACTATATATGTCATTCCCAGGAAGCACAAAGAAGCAAAGGCAGAAAGAGAAGAACAGAGGAAGGCGAGAGAAGAGGAATGGAATTATGTAGAAGCAAGGGGGAAGAAACAGAGACAGCATGAGCTAGCTCTCAAAGAAAATGAGATCGAGCTGGTGAAGGCTTGAAAAGAACAGTGCCGAGGCTCTGGCCCAGCAACAAACCACTAACTCCCCACCTGCCATGCCTAACCATCCTATGTACAGTCTCGATTTGCTGGTGCCAAAGCGGACAGAAGACGAGCCAGAGGCATGATTAGAGGAGATAGAGACCCTTTTTCCAAACAACTTCATTTCCACCAAGACAGAAAGGGCCTTACTTTTCTCCAAGTGTATGGAATGTAAAAGGAAGGATGGATAGTAGTATCGGGGAAACATGGAGACATTAAAAGGGCAATATCTTAGGACTATGAGAACACCACAGAAAATAGAGACATAGGTT
Organism: Macrobrachium nipponense; assembly: GCF_015104395.2. NCBI lineage: Eukaryota > Metazoa > Arthropoda > Malacostraca > Decapoda > Palaemonidae > Macrobrachium > Macrobrachium nipponense. The sequence continues at coordinate 17,024,608 of NC_087220.1, read as the reverse complement.
TAGAGCTTTCCCAAAAGAGAGCGGTCAGACCTGTGTTGAATGGGTCTACCACAAAACCAAAGCTGGTCATCACTGGCTCGACTCCATAATGTGCAATGAGTTTGAGGACCTCTTTTACAGGATGAAGCTGGAAGATTTCTTCCTGTGTGCTCAAGGTCCCCTTGCACCTCGATGACAAGTAATCCATAACCCTCATGGATGACTGTTGTATGGCTGACAATTGGGAAACTTATAACCTGTCTTCCACTATGTCTCGCCATCACTTAGTGCCACCCAGACTTCTCTCAGGACCAGATCGTCCGAAGAACAGACTCCCGTCAAGACCTCCAGTAAGGATCCACTGTTTTAAAAAGGGACACTCAGAATCTAAGTAGTTCTTTAAAGGGGGAGGTAGCAAGCTGACCCTCCTAAGCAGCTCAAATACCTCAATGGTGCTTCTCCATTCACATCCAAGCAAACCTCATCATCCACTGACACCACAACCAGTTAAGACTAGCCAAGGGGGCCCTGCAAGGACTGGGGGTCTGGAGTTCCTGGAGGTACCATTTCTCCACACTCTTCCTAAAGACGTTCTGGATGCTGTGGTTGGCGTGTCTGTTGTTCACTAGGACCTGGGTTGCACGTTCCATCTCGTTATGGGTGTCTGTCCATATCGACCAATGGGAGAGAGCTCTCCTGACGTAGGGGCTGATGATGGTGTCCTTATAACGTTCAGGGCATTAACTCTCGCCGTTTAGACACATTCCCAGGTTCGTAGGCTTTGTACAGATATTTGTGGCGAATGCCACCCTCCTTCTGTTCAACCAAGATGTCTAGGAAGAAAAGCTGGCCATCACGGCTATGTTCAATGGTAAACCGTAGACAGCTGTGGAGGGTGGGTTCCCCACATGGGACTGCACGATGCCTACGACCTGGGAATGTGCCTAAATGACGATAGTGAATGCCCTGAACGTTCTAAGGACACCACCATCAGCACCTACGTCCAGTGGCGGCTCGTAGCTAAAATTAGTGGAGGTGCTGCTCCAGAAAACATTTAGCCTTTGTTTTAATAGTGTGTGAAAGGAAACGAACAGACTTAAAAAGAAAATGTATTCAAAAACCTAATTGTTACACTTCAATAATATTTTAAAATTATCCCTGGCAAATTGAAAAACACTATCGAAATAAGAGCGACGCAAGAACACACCCATTCACAACAACAGCTGAGACAAGACTGCGTCGCCGGCAGTCCACGCTCTCCTTTCCGCCATGGGAAGCCCTCCCCCTTTCTCCCCGCATTCGTATAAATATGTTGTGTTTAATGTAATTTGCATGGTTCTAGTAAGTTTGTATCACTGTGTGTAATGTTAAGTTCAGCACTCTGATGCAGTGATGAGCTTCTTCACATGCAATGTCCATGTGTTTGTTTGTGATATGACGTTATGTGTAGCTGGCGTCCGATAGGGGGGGCTGCAGTCTCACAGTCCCTATTGACGAGCCGCCACTGCCTACGTCAGGAAAGCTCTCTCCCAAGTTGTTTGACATAGACAGTCCACCCATAAGGAGACAGAATGTGCAGCCCAGGTCCAAGTAAAAAATGGGACACACCAACCGTAGCATCCAGAACATCTTTAGGAGGAGTGTGGAAAAATGGTACCTACAGGAACTCCGCCCGAAACCCGAGCAGAAAATAAATTTTTCCTACAAGGGAACCTTCCATTGGCAATATAAAGAAGATAAGCGAGCTTACTGGAAATAATCAAGAACCACGTTTCCCCAACTGACAACAGCAAGCAAATCAATTTGACCATATTCTATAAAAGTAAGAAGACATGTAGCCTTATTATAAAGAATAACCCAGCACCGTCGCAGGATCCCTTGAAGAAGACGAACATCATCAACAGATATATGTTTTAGTCCATGGCCAAAAAGAAAAAAAAAAAAAAAAAGGCCATAAATTTTGTCGATTGGTACCATCAGAGATACAAAACAAGACCGATATTTTCTGAAAGCTGATCATGTCTACTTTTCCAGAACTGTTTGCTGGACATCTGTATCTTGTAGCTTTCTATGTGAAATTCGCAATCAAAGACCACCCTGTGCTGAAAATGTTTTGGTTTGAGGGCTTTTCTGGAAATGATGCTACATTATGGTGGCACCTATTTATATGATTGAAGAGTTCATATGAAGCACTATCACTTTTGTGTCACCTAGATCTTTGCTATAATATAAAAATAACCTTTTTTCTAAAATATGTTATTTGTGTAACTGAAGATGCCCTTGGATCTTATGTTTGAATATAGTATTTCTCTGAACACTTGGGTAAATTATGATTTGCAGTACACTTTATTGTTGCTATTGTTTCTGTTGTTGTTGTTGTTGTTCAATATTAATCATGTTGTATGTAACAGTATAGGCCTTTCTACTGAGAATTTGTACCAATTGATTGTTAAAAAGTTATTATCTTTTAATTTATTTCTGGTATCATGTACATAATTTGTATTTTGTTTTCAGAAGGAGTCATCATCGTCCAGATTGTCATTGGAGTCCATAGATGTGTCACTTTTTTTCATGTTTGTACAGGTTTGCAGCTTACACTCTTCTGTGCATGGAGTCCACTGACGAGGCACTTGGGAAGTCCACAGATTTTCGCACATTTGCGTGAGATGAACTCTAAGATGACTTGAGGTGCAGGAGAGTCTGTTAACCATTGTACTTCAAGCTTACCACTGTCTTGTGTGCACCAGCTATGACCATCTTGTGGATGTGGTACTCTGGAAAAGGAACCAAACTGCCTTGCCAGACGGCACTCTGGTAGTTGGCTCTGAGCTAGTGTTGTCAAAGGCTGTCCTCGCAAGGTGGTAATTGACCTAAATCTACTGGTCATTTCTTTGCTCGCCAGAGCTGGTAGCAAAAAAGTTCATTTACACAATTTATGTTTGTTTAGGCTGCATATAGATTGCATGTGAACTCCTGGAGGGCATCAAATAACTCGTCAGTCACATGCCAATGTTCACCTGGTATAGTGAATGCCTTCTGGAAATTCTGACCAGCAAAAGCACTGACTGAGTCGCAACCTGTGAATGCATGGAGACCTATTAAGGCACTGCACATATCATGACCCAGGGTTGCAGCAGTTTGTTGATACTGATCAGTCTTGATCGGTTTTTTGTTCCACATCTCATGTGCGTTTTGGAAAACCAACGTTTCTGCATAAGGCAAGGGAGATGATTATGCTTTCTGTGTCCTCAATCAGTAAGATTGACTTGTATCCAGACTCAGCTGCGTGGTGAGCATGTAACAACAAGTGTGTCGGCTTCTTCATGCATGCATTTCAATTCATCAACTTCTGACACTGCATGAGATGTTATCTTGAAGCATCGTTCCTCGAAAGTTACAAAAATCACCTTTTCTTGAAGTTGGTCCCGTCTTTCTTAATTCTCTTGCCAATCGGTGGCAATGAAGTTGGTAAGTTTGGCTTTGCTATCGGGGCATGCAAGTAGTCGGTGCCAATTTCGAATTTTGTGGCCAGGAATGATTTGCGAGAACTATATTCCTTTGTCTGCCCCTCTTTCGTGTTCTTTAGCTGTTTTGATCGACGAAGCATTGTACCTGTCAAACACTACATCGACTCAAGAACTTGATGCTGATGTTTACAGTACAGTTCTGAGAAGGCATTCAGACAACTCTGAGAATGTAACGTTGTCTCCTTGCATTTTGTGTACAATCCCCATGCCATCGATGATTCCAGCTGAAGGTAAGTCAATGTGTTCATCTGAAATCACTCATGCTTCAAGATTATGTGCCAGGGCTGCCTTGTTGGTCATTTTTGCAGAGCCATCACAATTCGCCAACGACCACAGTAAAGGTCCGAGAGGATGCTATAGAACTTTCATGTGCATTTTCCGGCTACTTGCTATCAGCAGCATTCGAGAGAACAGTTAGTAATCAGCTTTCAAGACAGTTTCTATGTTTCCTGATTTAGCTTTTGCTTTTTTTTTCAAACTGTCAAATGACTTCAATTGCAAGTTTTTCAATGGGTTATAGAAGGCAGTACCTTCTTTGAGTCTTGAATCGACAAACTCCTGGTATGCTTCTCTTCCTGATGTTGAGCTGTGAGGAGATCGCTTGCAACACTTTTGGGTGCTGTGATACCAGATGATATGCTCTTCGGTTCATCCGAAGGCAGTTCGAAAGGGTTGATCCAGTTACTTTCCAGCACTTCAATTACAGACTGGACATCACGTTCATCCTTCTGAGTGTGAGATGCTACTAGGTCTGGATGGTTAAGACCATGATCTTTGAGTTCAACCAAAGCACACAGTTGTTGTATGTATGTGCTTCGATGTTCTGCAGTCAGGTAGTACTTTGGTACTGCCATTGGCTTCAAGCTAAAACCTCTTATCCCACCAGGTGTCTGCATGTCAGGATTGACATTCTCTTCCTCTGTTCAAAAACTTCTGCAACAGATCTGGTGTGCTGACATATTGCTCATCAAGCTCATCTGGGTGAGGGGGCCATGGTTGTTCAATCGTTGTTCTTGTTCTTACTGACATTTCTGTAAGAAGTACCTGCAGATCTGGTTATGGCATGTTCCATACTCTGATTATGAGATGAATAGTCAGGTCCAAGATTTTTCTTTTCTCACTGTGTCAGGTCTTTTATTCTCGCAAGTTCCTCGAAAGTCAGGTAGTACTTTGATACTACCATTGGCTTCAAGCTAAAACCTCTTGTCTCACCAGGTGTCTGCATGTCCCGATTGACAGTCTCTTCCACTGTTCAAAAACATCTGCAAACCAGACTGCTGTGCTGGCATATTGTTCATCAAGCTCATCTGGGTGAGGGGGCCATGGTTGTTCATGTTGCTCTGCCTTACTGACATTTCTATAAGAAGTATGGCATGTTCCATACTCTGATTATGAGATGAATATAGGTCAACTTTTCTCTCAATGTCATGTTTTCCACTCGCAACGTTCCTCGAAAGTGATACTGTCTGGAATGACCAGGAGTCTCTTGTTATTTCCATAGATGATCTTTGTGCACGGTCCAATTCTGTTTCAAGTCTGCGTCGTACATGTTTCTTAGTATGTGGTACCTTGATATCAGTTACTCCGTCAGCATGCATAAATGACACAAGCTTCTCTGTTAAGTTTATGTACGCTATTTGGTGTTTGGCGATCAATTCTTGTCTGATGTAGTCAAAGAGCTGTTGGTAAGCATATGACTCAGATAGAGTGTATGCCTCTTCTTCATTGTCTTCA
>NC_087220.1:17004368-17014368 GCF_015104395.2 Macrobrachium nipponense | reverse complement strand
ATAAGCTGAATTGACTCTTGCTTTGAAACTTATTACCATGAATATTACCAATATTTAGTCTCACCTTTGAAACACTTATATACGTTGGTGACTAAGAACATGCAAAATTACATTGATGCTAAAATGCAGAAATGTCTCCACGACACAAATTCAGTAGAATGTGATGAGGTTAGGAACATCATTCCAAAATCATATCTCAGATTTTCACCTGAGCTGCGCAGGATATCTTCAAGACGTCGAGATCAAAAGAAGCCATTATGATTCGAGGAAGGTTGGGGCCGTCCTCAGAAGTTTCGCCAAAAAAGCTGAATATGTTTCATGATTGCTATGAAAAAAGACGCACTTTGAATAATCCTTCGTTTCAGGAAATGTATCTCTATCTATGAATATGATAATGTACGATGACTTTTTAAATTTTGTTTTCTTTTTTGCTATAAAAAATTGCTTTGAAAAGTTATTATAGCTATCAACCACAAGAGTTGAAAACAGGAATACTTGTGAAACGTTACAAAAGTGCAATGGATTCCATTAGTCACTTTACATAATCTTTTAGAACGACTAAAAACATGATAAAAAGATAATAACAAAATAAAACATTGATTTCATTTTGGAGTTTCGTACAATAAGTTTTACATTAAATTTCTCCAGAAGCTGTGAATAAGATGCATAAGAAACTCTACATTCTAAGCATAACAATAAATCAAGTTATTTTTCCTATTGTAAAAATATAGTAAAGTTGAATTAGCAAACTTGAGCAAGGACACCAAACTGTATTACTGATAGGAAAAATGGCTTAAAATGAACTTCTTAGTTGCCCTACTTTCGAAATAAAACACCAAATTGAGGATTGCGACATTGAGAATGATCTTTTTACCTTAGGCATAAAAAAGGATGACAAAAGAAAGAACCGATCCCTCCATACTTTTGCTAAAATTCACGGACAGTTTAAAGTGAGAAGTTTGGCTTCAATGTAGAGACTTCGGCAAGGATTTGGAACTAATTTCGGGACATATTAAGTTGTTACTTTATCCTGTGATAAATGTTAGCAAAAGCAGACGTTTCCCTTAACATATTTACGTGAATCGAAAGAGTTTTAAATTAATAATAATAATAATAATAATAATAATAATAATAATAATAATATAATAATAATAATAATAATAATAATAACTATACACTACAAACTAGATATTGTATGAATTATACTTCTTAATACTTAAAAAAAAGCACAGGTTATGAAGTGTACAGTAACAGACCATTCTATACATAAGATTAAATATTATATTCTTAGAAGTACCACAATATATTGGGCTTTAAATCATAATGCATTATATTTAGAAAAGCTGAATTAATTCGTTGCTGGAAGGTCTAGCACAAATAATAACAATTTCATATTAAAACGTGATCACATTTAATAATTAATCACGAATAGGTGTCTCATACCGTGAAACATACTCACTATATATATATATATATATACTATATATATATATATATATATATATATATATATATATATATATATATATATATATATATATATATATACACATACATATATATATATATATATATATATATATATTATATATATATATATATATATATATATATATATATAGTCATTTGTGGAGGAAGAAATATTTCTTCCATGTAAATCCACCATTGCTTTATTTTTTTGATATGTTAAAAGCCTCTCAGTATTGGCTACCTGCTGACAAGGATTAAATCAATATTGCCTTGAACATTTCAAAGTGTGCATAAGCAATGGATGGTCACCATGACCAACTAAAAGCAGTGAATTTTAAATTCAGGCTTAAAAAATTGAAAGTAATAAGTGAAAACTGTAATATCACCTCAGTTGAAAATCCCTTGAATCTGCCAGTGAAGATGAATATGTAACAAAAGAAAGGGAGTTGTCATTAGAAATATGTCGAACAACACAGATGTTTATAAATTTAGATTTTGTTTAGAAAAAGATGTTTTTGATGAGGAAGAAGACCTTTTGGGAGCAAACACAGAAATAAAAAAAGATATCGAGGAGGCACTTAATTACATTGAGTGATACATTATAAACAATTTTTATGTGAAATACCCTGAATTTAGGAAATAAGAATGAATAAATGCCAATGTGTGATACTTGGAATGACTGTCTAAGTAGGGAGGACTTTGCATGCACTTTCTAGTATTTGTTTTTCGCGAGATCTCTTATGCTGTACATGGAATAGCACTCATGGAGAGCAAATATTATTTAAAAATCTTTGCTTTGAATTGAAAAAGTCTGATATTGAAGTTCCTATGTTATTGCTTTCTTTTTTGTAAAGATATCAGTATATTTTCGAATATCTTGGTAATTTGATAAAGTATAGGAAAACGTCAAGGGCAACAACCATGCAGCACAAAGAAAAAAAAAAAATTAAAGTTGTATCTTGATCAAATATTTTCAATGGCAAATGTTGCTTAATTTTACATTCTTTTGACACTTGAAAGATCACATTTTCAAGCTTCTCTTCTAAACAAATAATAAAAAGACCTACTTTCTTTATGGATCTCACCACCACGCTCCCTCAGATGACGTAGGTGCACAGAAGAGGCTTAAAATTGGGGAGCTTTCTGGCTGACCTGTTCTATCTGGACCGTGGTTTTATCCAAGGCAATTTCTTGATGGCGAAGACTTCACATGAGAGGGACAAGATAAGGACGCGGATGTATCTGAGTCTTACATCTGTCACCGTAAAATGTCACATGCTGTCAGCTATGAGCTATGACGGCAATTCTTTACGATATGAAGGGCAGGGAGCTGAACTTTATTTGTCTGAGAGAAAAGTGTTGACAAAGAACATAGAGAGAGAGAGAGAGAGAGAGAGAGAGAGAGAGAGAGAGAGAGAGAGAGAGAGACTACAAGTTTTTAAGTTGTTTTGAACATTTGTGCAACAATTTCAAGAGAAAATAATGTTTTCAAGATATAAGAAATAAATACTGAAAGCAAGAAACGTAGTTTCATTAGGGTGTTTACTACGAAACCAACGCAATATTTGTATGTAAACCATTAACAACACAAGGTTAGGGATCATTGTTTGGGAACATCCATTTTTATCAATTACATTTTTCTTTTATCGCCCTTTCTTCCTGAACACCCTATTCCATTTTATTACCGGTACTGACAAATTTTGAAAACACAACCCACGGAGTCTTTTTTTTCTTTTTTTTCTTTTGAGACGATTATCATAAAGGTATTTGGATAACAAAACAGGCTATCTGCTAAGTATAAAAGACAAAGCGTTCTATCAGTGAAAGAGGCTTAATGAAAAAATTAGATCCGATAATCGAAAGAGGTTTGCAGAGAAATGACGGAAGAAAAATGGCAATGCTAAATGAAAAGAAAAGTATAAATGAAGAGGATTGAAATCAAAACAGATCTCAGGGAAAGAGAAGAAGACTGAATTTATTGGAGAAATCCTAATCTTCTTTTTTCAGTGAAATTAATACAAAGATGAAGAACCCTCTTCTCGCGTTCTAACCTTGTCACCTCGAAAAACAACGCTTTCTTCAATACAGAAAAGAATGGTCTCACAAACTCGAGTAAAAGAAGCTATTTATCTTTGTAAAACCTCTTAATTTGCGCTTTTTCCATTATAGAGCAATTTCACTGGGAAACGTGAAGCATTGTCCCATAAGACTTGAGCACATTTAGCCTACAGATGGCTCAGAAAGCCTCTAAAAGCAATAGAGCCTCTGACTCAGTATTGAATTAGAGATGTATATCTCCTCTTAATCAAAGATCACTAAGATTCATTTAAGTAACCTTTGTAGGGAATAAGTTTCAGATCGTTCCAAATACAAAAGACCTTTGGTAAATCCAATTCGCCTTCATGCAATGCTTGAATTTAAAGTATTACTATTCTTCCGTTTCACAAATACAAAACATGAGTTTTGACTTTATTGGTGTGCTCCAATTTTTTTCTTTTTCTTTTTTATTGGAATCCCAACAATCCGTATTTAAAGTATGCTTATTTAAACAATAAATAAGCATGTAGGAAATTTTCAAAACTTTAGATGCTTGCCCTGCCTACACAAAGGTTTATTAGCATCACGTCGAACCGCCAAGTCACAATACGCGATGCATTGCTAGTTTGCAAATTCTATGCATTCCTCTTATCCTTTCTCCTTCAAATCTAAATGATGGGCTCTCTTGAACATCCTATTGGATTTTGTTCTCTAAAAAACATCTGAACCGTTGCAAAACAATTCGATTCATCTCTTCACATAAAGTAATCGTTTTGCCACTTCTAACACCCGAGAGTTATGAGAATTTTAATTTTATATTGCTACTGATATACTACACAAACAATTCATCTCAGCAAATTCAACCCTTTTCTATACATTGCATTCGCTTCCATAAGGGGGAGTGGATGCAAACATCCGCTCTTACATCTCAGGAGGACACTTGTGCTCCGCCACCTGGAAGAGAAAAAGAAAAAGAATAGGGAAATAAAAATAGAATTAGCTGCTCTACAAATACAGACAGACAGCTTCCCCAGGAATCCTCCAGCCAGATATCGATGCTGGTCCACAGCGCCTGCAGCAGAGGTATTACCGCAGGGAAGCAAAGGGTTATCTTTAAGAAACTTTTGAGGCTTAATCGCGAAAATTTTAATAAAAATGATAATAATAACAAAAGAATATGAAGCAGACTCTATAAAATGAAAAGCTTATTCACTTCATAATAGCGCCATTGTTAAATTATTCCAGAACATTCTTTCGTCATTCCTTTACCTTTTGATCATTATAATTATCATCATACCAATGAAATAAAAAGATAATTATTGAAATGAAATAGTGTGAAAGAAGTGAATATTTTCCTGTATCATGCATTTCACATAAGATAAAGAACTATTGCCTAAAAAAAAAAAAAAAAAAAAAAAAAAAAAAAAAAAAAAAAAAAAAAAAAAAAAACACTGTACACTTATTGAATGGAATTAATGGAAGAAATATTGAAAGGATTCGTGTCGATCACTGCAATGATAGTTGAGAAGAATACTCAACTGGAATTTAAAAATACACACATACACAGGCAAATACTGCCTTATAATAAAAAAAAAATCCGGTCCTTGAGAAATATAGATAATAAAAACAAAATGACACTTCTTTGGAATTTCCCCGACTTGATAACGATATCAAAAGTCTGTTTAACGTTAAGGCAGGAACATATTATTGACATCAAGATGGTAAGATAGCCATCACCTTTGATTTACTGAAACGAGAAACTGAAATACATACTCGTGAACATCGAGGGCTTTTTTTTCGTTTCGCGTAAGCAAGAACTGGAAAATTTAGCAGACTGAAGTTAACTCGATGCTTATTTGGATCAATAGGTTTTGCCTAGCAGATATTATTGTTGAACAGCAAATAAACATAACAGCAGAGAGAGAGAGAGAGAGAGAGAGAGAGAGAGAGAGAGAGAGAGAGAGAGAGAGAGAGTTCATTAGCAGATAATAAACAGACTGATTTATTTTTTGGTAATTTGCTGGATTACATGAGGAGAGAGGCAGGATATACTGAGATGAATACAAAAGATGAAATATATATGAACATCATTTATACGAGAAAATATATTTCATAGTTTTCCCATAACTCATAGAACTTCATAATTTACCGCTAACACAAAATAAATTAATATATTTCGAGAATATACTGAAGTCTTCCATGGCAGCGGGAGAATGAGAAAGATGCTGAAGTAAGCAAAACCAAGTATTATCTCATACTTTTAATAGCAAAAGGTTAGATTTATTTGGGTTGCATTCCGTTTTTCAAACATTTTAGGTCCTTTAAAAGACAATACAGTTTCCACAATGGCACAATGAAGCAGAAAAGTTGGTAACCAAGGCTATTGCCAAAGGCTTCGACATTATTTGCGATGTAGGATCAAAATACTGAGTTAGTCAAACGACGTAGGGTGAAATATCTTACCCTTTTACAGTGAAAGTAAGGTCATTACGAATTGATTCGAACGGATTTTATATTAATTTGCCATAAAAGCACTACGTTCTGGGATATCATCGAGTCCTTGAGGTGCAATACATTCTTTCTATATTATTGTGTAGGTGATTTTCTTTTTTGGTCAGGTAGCAACCAGGTCGAGAAGGAATAAAAGTGGCTTTAAAGCGTCATAATGGCTAAGAATGCAATGGCAATGAAAAAGTTTTTTTTATGGCAATTGTTGGTAAAAATTGTCTTGTGGGTAATGAAGCGAAGCTCTATCATCTACAAAAGTTTTTGTTCGGTTAGGGAGGGATGGGGTACTGAATGACACCTGTAATGGGTGTGATCGTAGCCCGTTGCAAGATCATAGCGAATATTGCAGGTCATAATAGAATCATGAAGTTGTGGAGATGCGATGCAGTGGTCCAGCCAGGAGGTTGTAATAGCGTCCACTCTATTATGTACATATGAATAGGAGGAGGGAGGGAGGAGCATTACATCGCTAATTTGGAGAGCATGATTTTGACAGAAGCGAATAAGTTCATTATAAAATTGTTTTGTGGGGTGAGAATTAAGGTCCCCGATTATACAAATATGATCAGCAGGAGAATCATGAATAATACTGTGTAACTCCCCTAGGATCATGCAGTAATGATCAAAATTATTGTTATTTTCCCATGGCGGTTAAACATTAATAATTAGGATTTTAGAGTTCCCTATTGTCACTTGAAGCCCCAGCACTCCGTCACTCCTGTAGGTCATCACCTTTATCATATAGTCTAACGATTTGTGCCACAGGAAAGAAAGGCCCCCTTTTGGGCAACCGGCTATGATCTGTAACTTGCATCGATGAAGACGAGAAGGTTCTGAAGTCTTCATGAATTGAATCGCAGATGGCAAGGTCATGTGGCTAGAGGAGCGTTTCTTGCCATGCAATGATGCCTTTGAAGTTTTTGCAGAACATGATTAGGAGAGGAAATGTTCCGCTTGAGGCCAAAAAAAAAAAAATACCTTCCAAGAGATTATGTTTAATGTATCCATGGCTACTCAGAAGATGGGATAATGAATGCGCTGATCATTTGGGTAGATGGGTGGTTAGCCAGGGGGAGTGGGCAGTCACTTGCCATGGGAGGTTGACTGTCACTTGCAGTGGAAATGACCCTGGTTGGAGTGTCAGTAAGTTCCTGGGGGTGGTTGATCCCGGATTAAGTTTATATCTTGTTGAAACTAATATATTAGGACCGAAATTCTCGCCTTTAAGAACGTTGAGGTGTTGAAATAGGCAGGTAATCCTGTAAGCCACTTTATGTTTAATCCTGCATGGGAGTTCGTGAGAGATGAGTGGGTCAGAGCCAGTGAGAAACTTGACTCTCTCCATTATGGCATCTAGCGTCACCGATGAGCGCAGATTGTGAATTACTACGTGACATCTTTTCTCAGGTGTCGGGCGAGGTGAAACCCGAATGTTGGGCTCCGGTCCAGCGGCCAAACGAGATGTTCTTCTCTTCTTTCTGCTTGTTTGTATCTGCCAGCCGCCAGACCCCTCATGATCACTTTCATCTGCATCTACGATGGGGGGTTGGGGGGGAGAGATAGGGTGGGGAGGATTACGAGGGCTAGTAATCAACACCGGAGATATATCTTCCACAGGAGGCACTGGGGAGGGAGAAGAGGTTGGGAGACCAACAGTCCCCTCGGAACGGTCTGTAGGTGACGGGGGCACTTCCGTGTTGCAGGGCGGCGAGGCAAAACTGGATGCCGCATTTGTAGGAGTCTGGTGGCTATCTGTGGCGATTGTCTATCTCTATCCCTGGCACTCCTTTGATCACATCCCAGATCCGTGTGAGTTATTTGTTTCCACCGTTTAAGACTGTCTAGGGATTCCTGTAGTCCTTTGATCACGTCCCAGATTCTTGATAATTTATCATTTGTCTCCTCGATTTTTTCCGAGTGTTTTCCACTTATTTCTGATAGAGATCTTTTGCTGTTTTGAAGGCATTTTTTGCTGTGTGGTACACCGCAGGTAGGCTTAGGTCAGCAGGCCCCTTTGGAGGCAGATTGTAAGGGTCATCAGCGTAGATTTCCACCGAGCAGGTCCTTAGCGATATATATTTTCTTGTTAGAGGACAAGTTCTTTGCGGATCGCTCCTTGAGAATGCTCTCTGGTATCAGATCTTTGCATTTCGTATATGCAACGTTGATTTCCTCATCGAAGAAGGCATCACTGACAGATTGTATAGCGGACTCGACGTCGGAACGGTTCGATTGGTATTGCATAAAGTAAAGACAATTGTTCGCAAGTACGTAACTTGTGTGTGGGGCACAGGCACCGGTAGGTGCCAGGGTCACTTGCGCAACGGTTGGAGGTTGGTCGGGTGACATTTTTGTGGTAAGGGAGAGGTCAAGCACTAACACATACACTGCATTCTTTTACCCATTTCCCAGGACCAATAGGCCTCAGGTAGTTGTGATTTGAAAGATTTTTAAGGCACTGATTGGAGCAGAAAGAATATTAGTATATCTGCAGTTGCACAACACTCTCCGGCTTACACACCGGGTATTACGTGGAGACACTATTAACACATTGCTTACTGTAAAAGGTATAATCACCAAGGGCGAAAACCCCTTCTTTTCTGTGAAGAAACGCGAGAGAGACCTCCAACACGTCCGCCCCCACACACACACATTAAATAACGCTTGATTCCAACTTCCAAAGTTGGAATGAGGAGCTGTAAAACTAGATTCCGCTTGCGCCTTTTAACAACATTCACCCTTAAGTTGAACTGGATAAATATCAAAGGTTGATTTGACGATTTCCTTTGAAAGCTGAGATAATATTCTACAGGGGTTTAGCTAAGGATTTCAAAATGCTTTTGCATTCAGGGCAAAGACTTCTGAGAACATAGCAACATATTCTGGAATGGTGGTGTTATTAATAGTCATGGATAAAGATAGAAGTTATAGGATTTCTAGTTAGAGGAATTTACATTCACACTGTAATGGGTTTTATTTAACATTTAAAGTTTCTATCGTATTGTTGTGATTGTATTTCTAGGATTGCAACTTTGTTTTCTTGCATCTAGTTTCCTGTGATGTCAGGTAGTATTTTACAATGGGAAAATGAACTGTCAAGAATCCAATATGACAATTCACTTACAGAAAAAAGGAAAGGAAATGCGGAAACGTGAAACTGTAATCACTGTTGACTGTAATGGATGAATTTAAATTCAATAGCGCTGTGGTTAAAATTTTTCGTTATTCCAGTTTCCTTATTATTATTATTTAGAAAATACTATAAACAGTAAGTGTAGGGAACATCCAAAACTCTAGAAGACTCATTAGTTTTTGTTTTAAAGATGTACTTTATCATATCAAATATCTCTTCGGTATTCTCTTAATTTTTCCTTCACTCATTAAGGTAATCGAGTTTTGAAAATAATTGATTTTTTTAATCTACTGAGGTTTTAAATTAGCCAACGATATGATAAATATATTATGTATTTATCATTAGTTCAATTGCGCTTACTTATTCGATAAATCCAGTTGAATATGTAAGAAATATTCATGGAAGTATATAAAACTAGATTTATATTTAATTGGTGGACCTAAACTAGGCCATGGAGTTGTCCCAGAAGTCCAAGAACAGATGTTGGACAAGTGCCAAATGAACCGAGCTTCTTCGATCGAGGAGGCACCTTTATGCAAGGGGAGAGAACTTAGTGAAATACAAACCCTTAGGTGTTAGTCTTGAAACTTTAAATGGATTATTCAACGAACAAGCGTCAGCCTGGAGGGTTTCAGGAACTGGAGGGTACGCGTTAAAGGGAAAGTGGGAAAAGGTGTAAGAGTATAGCTACAGTGACTGTAACTCTTGTGAGATTTATTGTGGTCATGATCCCTCTCGATCCTCGTAATTTTGAGTGCACATATAACTATGTAATCTTAATTAAAGCTTCTCTTTCTGTGGTACTACGTGAAATTCTCTTAGATTTATTTGAAATTGACTCAATATTTTTTG
>NC_087220.1:16996868-16999368 GCF_015104395.2 Macrobrachium nipponense | reverse complement strand
TGGTAAAAGTGCAGGTAAAAAACGAAAACTGAAAACTTTAACTAATGACAAGAATTAATTTTTCCCCATCGATGTTTATATCTTCATTTTTAACTTATCATTTGTACATGCTTAATCTTATTGATATTGTATGTAGAACCTACTGGCCAGTTTTTCAAGATACATATGAAATTTTTATATAATTTGCTTTTTTTCTTCATATTTAACTTATTGTTATTATTTGTTAATGTTTAATCTTATTGTTATTATATGTAAAATTTACAGGCCATTTTTACCAGATACATATGAAATTGTTATTATATTATGTAAATACGCTGCATTTATGTTTTTTATTCACATTTAACTTATTGTTATTATTTGTTCATGCTTAATCTTATTATTATTATATGTAGATTCTATTAGCCATTTATACCAGATACATGTGAAATTGTTAATGTATTCTGTAAAAATGCTAGATTGTTTTTTTTTTTTTTCTTTTATCTTTTTGTTACGAATAAAATTATATTTTTATATAGAAACCTGCATTATTTACCTATTCCGTTTATCCTAGATTTTAATAACTTCAAGCTTTAACTTAAAAAAAGTAAATGTTGAAAAGAAAGTGAGAGTAAGCTGAGATTGTCTCTACCTGATGGGAAACAAATAGTGATAAGCGCGGTCAAGGTCTCAGCTAGGGAGCGGCCATACCATAGACCCATCTTGTCTATGTCATAATTCAGTGAGAAGGCCTCCTCTCTAGGTGGCCGTGATAGAGCCCCCTTTTCCATTGTAGTTTTTTTGTATTCTGGTCCCCGATCTAATTTGATAGAAACCATTAGCAACTAGTTGCCTCGAAGCCGTGAGAGTTCACTCGTCTCACGGACCAGACCCTTCTGCAATTCTACCTGACCATTTTGACCTCGCTATAATTATTACAATCTTCCGCCCCTACACACACCTGCATGACCGATAGTTGCCCTAATCCTCTCGACCCACGATACCCTCCATTATACTTCATTTTCTGCACCTCTCTGTCGGCGTTCAATGACCTCTTCCAGTTAATTAATGAGGACTGGCAGTGGAGTTGAAATCACCTGAGGAGAATCAAGCCAGCTTGAATCAGTATAAATATGGCCTGACCTGACCTGCCACTTTCCACTTTGCCCAACCAGCACCTGCGGTAGTATGCCAGGCATTCGACCGTATCTTGTAACGCAGTACTATTCTGTCTGAAAGCAGTGTCATGCCCTTCGACTCGGCTCTCCGCTATCTCCGACCTCTGTCTTAACACTGACCCCGGCTAGTGTCTTCCTGAACCTGCTCTTCCTGCAGCCCGAACTCCTTAGGATGCTGACTAAAGAGAAGCGTCTGTCTGTCAACCCTTTTGGTGAAGTCCTGCAAGTGACCCACGTCCATCTGCCGACTTCCTGCCTCTGACTACGTCCGTCTTGTCCACGGATTAAGGTAATTGAAACTGGAATTTGTTCACCTCCTATTCCTAGCACTCATTTCCCTGTTTCAACTGTTTTCTCATATTCCCATTCCTTAAAATTCCCGTCTCATTAAGAGACCTGTGTTAGCTTTAAACTAATTGTGAAATTCTTTTGAGACAAGTGATAACCATTAACGCCACCAACTCCGCAGTAAGCATTGCAGTAACTTAGTATTGAATGATTTTCTAATCAAGTAATTTGCATAATAATTTTTGCTCATTTGCTTATTTCAAACTTGTCATTGGCCTTGTGTTTTAATTCTAACTTCTTTGCAGGATTCGTGTAGACTGCCACATTGTGTGCCTTCTCCAATAGTTCAAAAGTGCTACTTATTCTATTCTGCCAGTGACAATCTTGAGTGAATCCCAAGGATTCCAGTGAGAGCATAGGCTCATTTACTGTGCTCATCACATAGTGTTAATCAGTGTTGTTGATCTTAAGTTCTAGATCATCGCTTTATACATCCCCCTTAGAGTAATTGTTCTTGTTTCCAATTTGGTGGCACATTTGCTGTTGCTATTGTACATACATAGTAGCATTAATCTCACGAGTGCCACAGAGACAGAGAGCGCTCCTGTAATAAAATCTTCTGTTAGACCTTATAGAAATTGTAATTCATTAATGGACAAATTTACGTTTATATTCAATCCTTGAAAGTAACTAAGTATTTCTATATAAGGTTCTCTTTACGTTTTCTGTTCATAGCCTTGTGTGCCCCTTCTGTTGCCAGCCGGGCTGTCCAACAGAGACTAGTTTCCCCAATTAGAGAGATCGCATATGATCCGTGTGTGGCCGAGAAATGAAAATGCAACGGTGTTGCCGAGGAAGGACCCTCGTTGCATATTGTATTGCTTCGTCTGAACCCCCGTTATTGCTTCAATTTAACTTCGAGTTTAATGGCAATGCACTTATAACAATAATGCTGATATTACATTGCCAAATACGGACTCCTATACGTCATTATTACTCAAGAAAATTAAATGAAAGCAATTGGTGACATGCATAAATTGTCACAAATTAGAGGATAA
>NC_087220.1:16973775-16996368 GCF_015104395.2 Macrobrachium nipponense | reverse complement strand
AATAATGAAAGCAAGAGCTGAACTTTATTTGTCTGAGAGAAAAAGTGTTGACAAAGAACATAGAGAGAGAGAGAGAGAGAGAGAGAGAGAGAGAGAGAGAGAGAGAGAGAGAGAGAGAGAGACTACAAGTTTTAAGTTTGTTTTGAACATTTGTGCACAATTTCAAGAGAAAATAATGTTTTCAAGATATAAGAAATAAATACTTGAAAGCAAGAAAACGTAAGTTGTTTCATTAGGGTGTTTACTACGAAACCAACGCAATATTTGTATGTAAACCATTAACAACACAAGGTTAGGGATCATTGTTTGGGAACATCCATTTTTTATCAATTACATTTTTCCTTTATCGCCCTTTCTTCCTGAACAACCCATATTCATTTTATTACCGGTACTGACAAATTTTGAAACACAACCACGGAGTCTTTTTTTCTTTTTTTCTTTGAGACGATTATCATAAAGGTACTTGGATAACAAAAGACAGGGTGCTATCTGCTAAGTTTAAAAGACAAAGCGTTCTATCAGTGAAAGAGGCTTAATGAAAAAAAATTATATCCGATAATCGAAAGAGGTTTGCAAGAGAAATGACGGAAGAAAAATGGCAATGCTAAATGAAAAGAAAAGTATAAATGAAGAGGATTGAAATCAAAACAGATCTCAGGGAAAGAGAAGAAGACTGATCTGAATTTATTGGGAAATTCCTAATCTTCCTTTTTCAGTGAAATTAATACAAAGATGAAGAACCCTCTTCTCGCTTCTAATACCTTGTCAACCTCGAAAAACAACGCTCTTCTTCAATACAGAAAAGAATGGTCTCACAAACTCGAGTAAAAGAAGCTATTTATCTTTGTAAAACCTCTTAATTTGCGCTTTTTCCATTATAGAGCAATTTCACTGGGAAACGTGAAGCATTGTCCCATAAGACTTGAGCACATTTAGCCTACAGATGGCTCAGAAAGCCTCTAAAAGCAATGGAGCCTCTGACTCAGCATTGAATTAGAGATGTCTATCTCCTCTTAATCAAAGAACACTAAGATTCATTTAATTAAGTAACCTTTGTAGGGAATAAGTTTCAGATCGTTCCAAATACAAAAGACCTTTGGTAAATCCATTCGCCTTCATGCAATGCTTGAATTAAAGTATTACTATTCTTCCGTTTCACAAATACAAAACATGAGTTTTGACTTTATTGGTGTGCTCCAATTTTTTTTCTTTTTCTTTTTTATTGGAATCCCAACAATCCGTATTTAAAGTATGCTTATTTAAACAATAAATAAGCATGTAGGAAATTTCAAAAAACTTTAGATGCTTGCCCTGCCTACACAAAGGTTTATTAGCATCACGTCGAACCGCCAAGTCACAGTACGCGATGCATTGCTAGTTTGCAAATTCTATGCATTCCTCTTATCCTTTCTCCTTCAAATCTAAAAATGTATGGGCTCTCTTGAACTCCTATTGGATTTTGTTCTCTAAAAAACATCTGAACCGTTGCAAAACAATTCGATTCATCTCTTCACATAAAGTAATCGTTTTGCCACTTCTAACATCCGAAGAGTTATGAGAATTTTAATTTATATTGCTACTGATATACTACACAAACAATTCATCTCAGCAAATTCAACCTTTTTCGATACATTGCATTCGCTTCCATAAGGGAGAGCGGATGCAAATATCCACTCCTACATTTGAAGAGGACACTTGTGCTCCGCCACCTGGAAGAGAAAAAGAAAAAGAAGAGGGAAATAAAAATAGAATTAGCTGCTCTACAAACACAAACAGACAGCTTCCCCAGGAATCCTTCAGCCAGATATCGATGCTGGTCCACAGCGCCTGCAGCAGAGGTATTACCGCAGGGAAGCAAAGGGTTATCTTTAAGAAACTTTTGAGGCTTAATCGCGAAAATTTTAATGAAAATGATAATAATAACAAAAGAATATGAAGCAGACTCTATAAAATGAAAAGCTTATTCACTTCATAATTAACGCATTTTGCCATTGTTAAATTATTCCAGAACATTTCGTCATTCCTTTACCTTTTGATCATTATAATTATCATCATACCATTGAAATAAAAAGATAATTATTGAAATGAAATAGTGTGAAAGAAGTGAATATTTTCCTGTATCATGCATTTCACATAAAGAATAAAAGAACTATTGTCCAATAAAAAAAAAAAAAAAACATTGTACACTTATTGAATGGAATTAATGGAAGAAATATTGAAAGGATTCGTGTTCATCACTGCAATGATAGTTGAGAAGAATACTCAACTGGAATTTAAAAATACATACATACACACGCAAATACTGCCTTATAATAAAAAAAAATCCGGACCTTGAGAAATATAGATAATAAAAACAAAATAACACTTGGTCGAGACCTTATAATCCCTTCTTTAGAATTTCCCCGACTTGATAACGATATGAAAAGTCTGTTTAACGTTAAGGCAGGAACATATTATTGACATCAAGATGGTAAGATAGTCATCGTCTTTGATTTACTGAAACGAGAAACTGAAATACATACTCGTGAACATCGAGGGCTTTTTTTCGTTTCGCATTACGTAAGTAATAACTGGAAAATTTAACAGACTGAAGTTAACTCGATGCTTATTTGGCTCAATTGGTTTTGCCTAGCAGATATTATTGTTGAACAGCAAATAAACATAACAAGAGAGAGAGAGAGAGAGAGAGAGAGAGAGAGAGAGAGAGAGAGAGAAGGAGAGAGAGAGAGAGAGAGAGAGAGAGAGAGACTTCATTAGCAGATAATAACAGACTGCTTTATTTTTTTGGTAATTTGCTGGATTTCATGAGGAGGGAGGCAGGAGATACTGAGATAAATACAAAAGATAAAATATATATGAACATCATTTATACGAGAAAATATAATTTTCATTGTTTTCCCATAACTCATAGAACTTCATAATTTACCGTTAACACAAAATAAAATTAATATATTTCGAGAATATACTGAAGCCTTCCATGGCAGCGGGAGAATGAGAAAGATGCTGAAGTAAGCAAAGCCAAGTATTATCTCATACTTTTAATAGGAAAAGGTGAGATTTATTTGGGTTGCGTTTCGTTTTTCAAACATTTTAGGTCCTTTAAAAGACAATACAGTTTCCACAATGGCACAATGAAGCAGAAAAGTTGGTAACAAAGGCTATTGCCAAAGGCTTCAACATTATTTGCGATGTAGGAACAAAATACTGAGTTAGTCAAACGACGTAGGGTGAAATATCTTACCCTTTTACAGTGAAAGTAAGGTAATTACGAATTGATTCGAACGGATTTTATATTAATTCGCCATAAAAGCACAACATTCTGGGATATCATCGAGTCCTTGAGGTGCAATACATTCCTTTCTATATTATCTTGGGGGTAATGAAGCGAAAGCTCTTTCTATCTACTTAAGTTTTGTTCGGTTATCCTGCCTTATATTTGCCAAATGACCATTAATGTACAGCAGGTTGGAATTTCATAGTCAGCTTGGCAGCCTCTTGTTGTATCTACTTGACAAGTTGCAAGAGTGTCGTTTTAAGAACTGTTTAATATTCTTAAATAGGAAATAATTTGTGTAATAGTAATTTTTAAAGCAGCTCGAAAGGAGTTTTACTCCCAAAAAAGAGAGCACACTCTTATAGTTAAGTGTTTATATTTTATATTTGAATGCTGGAGAATACAATACTTTGGAGGCTCATTCCAATGCCAATAAAGTAGACTTCATAGATTTCTTTAAATTATAAGGCTCCCCTTACACAAACACCGACCATTGGCTTTCATTTCGATTGAATTCAAGTAACACTGAAACCGAAGTCAACCTCATACTGTTTCAATGATTTGCTCCGATCATCTAACAATCTATCTTAATGATGATTTTTATCTGTCAAAGAGATGACGATTTCAGCACTGGGAGCGGCTGCTGCAGCTGATCTCATAGACAAAAGAGGCACATCAAAGATAACGGAGAGGAAGTGGTCATAGAAAAGAAATGAGCTAACTCATCATGCACTTCTCAGTATACTAACACTAGTTTCTGACTCATCCTTCTCCTTTCATTTTTTTAGTAGTTAGTAGGCGTTATTCCTTTTTCCTGTCACCGTAATGTTCGGATTTTACTACATTCGCAAGAAACAGGGGCTCAATGTATATCCCAATAAAATCACTCCAAAATTCATTAATACTTGAGGTATTGATGTTTACATGCTGTATTGCTTACAATGTGTTTGTTGTTAAGCTACTGCAAATACCGAAAGAAAATCCGGAGAGTAAATTTGGCGTTGCCAGGTTCCAGCGAAAATCATTTGACAGCGAGCCACGCCATTTTTTGTTAGTGCAATTGCTCCTTCAAATTTCCGAGTTACTAGCGATAACTTCATCGCTGCAATTATCGCTATTTGTATGGAGGACTGGACTAAGGAGTGACTTCGGTAATCTCTGACTTACTAATCTAAAATGCGTAGAAAATTACTCCTTTAGTTTGAATTGCTTTATACGCTTTTCACTTCGGAACAGAGAATTTCAAGTCCACCATAGAGAATGAACTGGCTGTATTCAGGCTTCCTTTTTATTTTCTTTTTTATTATTAATATATATATATATATATATTTTTTTTAGATTTTCTTCTGTTCTTCTTCCTTTGCTAGAAGGACAGTATTAACCTTACCAGGTTCATCACCTTTATTTTACTTCTATAATTTACAAGTTCTCTCCTTTTATGACACTGTCTATACTATTTTGTGGTTTAGACGGTGGAGTAATTAAAGTGTCCTTTCAATTCCTTATACATTTGGTTCCTAAGTTGGACAATTGAATACCAATGTGATTTGAATGCAGCGAAGGCAGTTTCAAAGAAAAAAGGTAATACCAAAGTTTCTTGGAAATGGAGACATTGCAAATGTAATATTTACTCCGTTACTACCAAAAATGTAATTAAAATATAGAAACTATAATTTTCTTATTATTGTAACTTAGATATAATATTAATGTTTGCCCATTTGATTTTTTTCTATTTGATGAAATATAGTTTGGAAATGAAGTATGAATAATATTTTATTTGTCGGTAAAAATAAATTTCTATTATCACAGAATAAACATCTATGAAATGTTATTTTTATGTATCGACTATGAATACATTTGCCCGAAATTCATTAGTGTAATACTAATTCATCTGTCAACGTCGCATCAATGGATGTTGGTTTAACGTAACATTATTGTTTTCATATCATTGACAATTGATCGCCAAAGTCCGTTTTTTATTAATGCTCACCCGCAAAGGCAGAATAACTCATCCACCAATCATGCTAATTATGACGCTCAAATAGTTCCCTTTACAACTGGAGCGAAGGAGAGGTTTACTGATGCAGAACAGATAAAGGATTAATTTTATAATATATATATATATATATATATATATATATATATATATATATATATATATATTATATATATATATATGTATGTATATATATATATATATATATATATATATAGTATATATATATATATATATATATATGATCTGTATATATCATATATATATATATATATATATATATATATCTATATATATATACATATAGTATATATATATTATATATATATATATATATATATATATTATATATATATATATATATATATATAATATATATATATTATATATGTATATATAATATATATATATATATATATATATATATTATATATATATATATATATATATATATACATATATATATATAGTGGCGAAGTGCCAAGTATCTGGTTACAACACTTACCAATCATTAATTGTTATCTCACAACAGCCAGACACCTGAACCTTCATCACAGGTACTATACGACTAAATACTCTAAAGGCAACAGTGATCCCTTCAACAACTTACCAGTATTGCAGAAAATCAGACTAAGTTCATCAAAACAGGTGTGAGGTAACCTTGTGAGTCGTTAAATTAATCAAAGGGCATCACTCCATCAACAACTTTAAAAAGTCTAAGTATTTCCCTGATTTCATTTGAAGTCTTAAATACTTCCCTAGTTCTAACTCACTTCAAGTAAATTCAAGGAAAACATCTTAATTACCACTTTATATTTCTACCAAACATAAATATAATCATATTATACCGGTGTAAAAGAAAACACTTATAAAAATTTTAAATAAAAAAATTTATTATCAAACTAAAAGTTTATTAGTGAAATTCACAATATCATGATAAATTACTGTTACTTGAAAACAAAGCAAAGTTTAATTAATTCTTGAATTAATTGAGTAAAATTAAATCAAAATTAATTTATCACCATATTCAAGAAAATTAATTCAATCAAAATTCAAAAGTGTTAGGCAATAACTAAAATTTGGAAATTAACTCACAAGTGCTAAACAACACTAAAACTTGAAAAAAATTCTAAGTAAATGCAAATTAATTCACAAGTGTTAAATTCAATTAAATGTGCAACGAGTAATTGATGAAAACAATTAAGTTAATCAAATTGTGAATGCAAATGAAAACACAGAAGATTGTGGAAAATACCAAAATTGCAAAAAGCACCAATCACACAGAATATGAAATAAAAACACACTTCAATAAGAAAATGGAAAATGCACAAAAAATAAACACTTCAACAAGAAAAATTTAAACAAACACAAATCACAAACATTTGCAATATGTAAAAATTGAAATCGTTTCACTCAAACCATTGTAACTATTAGTTGCGACTAATAAAAACAAAGCACACATTACCTTGGTACCAATTGTTTCTTTCTGCTGCAGCTTGTTCAAAAAAATTTCACCAATTCAATTTACAATATTTCAAAAAGGTACCGTTACACACTTGTACAATGTTGCTCAGATTCCCAAAAAAACACTAAATAATACTAAATAACTAATAAAGATCAAATCTGAAATTCATGAGTGACAATTCAGAAAGTATTAAATCGTTATGTTACTTTGAAATCAAAAGTGCCTTGCGATAAAAGGAGAGAGAGAGAGAGAGAGAGAGAGAGAGAGAGAGAGAGAGAGAGAGATCTGAACGCAATGCGGTTCTAAGTAACAATGAATCTCTCTTCCTTACGGAAGCTGGATGGTGGATATCACACAAAACGTTTTGGGCATGCGAAAGATGATGCATTCCATCTAGAAGCTTCTAATATGACGTAACTCAACAGACAAATCGTGAAATCTCCACATGCTATTCGGCAAAGACGTACGAGTATGAAAAGAGTCATGTGCATGCGAGTCCTGTATGCATTATGCTCAACAAAGACTTACTCGATCGAAGCAAAGGTCCCTATCAGACGTGATGACAGATTTGGAAAATACAACGGAGATCTCGAGATCTCTTAACTCGAGGCGATGAAAAGTATTGGAACGGACAAAGTTAATCTCTCTTTTTCATTCTATGTTATATATTCTTTACATTATGCTATGCGTAATCTGAACACACATTTTAAGACATCCTATAACTCTAAGCTAGCTAAGGAATCTGAAAATGTTGCAAAAACTCTTTTCTAAACATTTCATGCAGTCTAGGAGAAGATATATGCATTTTAAAGTAGCAATATATATATATATATATATATATATATATATATATATATATATATATATATATATATATATATATATATATATATATATATATATATATATATATATATATATATATATATATATATATATATATATATATTATATATATATATATATATATATATATATATATATATATATATATATATATATATATATATATTATATTTATTTATTTATAGATAGAGAGAGAGAGAGAGAGAGAGAGAGAGAGAGACCTTACCTTACAGACCATACATCATGTTTGGGTTGCCCCAGGTCCCTCAGTGTCAGGCACCTCTAATGTCTACCAGAGAATTGCTAATGCATCTTCCAGTATATTTTGCATTTTCTAATCTTGGATGGTCTGTGATGCAGCTTAGCTATTTGTCGAGCTTATTCTTAAACACATCTACGCTTACTCTTGATATATTCCTCAGATGAGCTGGCAACGCATTGAATAGACGTGGCTTTGTCGATGCTGGTGCGTAGTGGATTAATGTCTTGTGTGCTTTCCTTAGTTTTTCTGGTATCGTTTTTGGGCGCTATTAATCTACCTCTGCTTGCTTTTTCTGATATTTTTAGCTCCATGATGTTTTCGGCAATTCCTTCTAACTGTTTCCATGCCTTTATTATCATGTAGCGTTCTCTTCTCCTTTCTAGACTATATAATTTTAAAAATTTAGTCTTTCCCAGTAGTCAAAATCTTTAACTTCTCTATTCTACTTTTAAAGGACCTTTGTACAACTCTCTATTTATGCAATATCCTTTTGTTAGTTTGGGTACCACATCATATTGCAATATTCAAGTGGACTTCGAACATATGTTTTATAAAGCATAATCATGTGTTCAGCTTTCCTTGTTTTAAAGTGCCGTAACAACATTCCCATTTTTGCTTTGCATTTTGCTAATAGAATTGCTATTTGATCATTGCATAACATGTTCCTATTCAACATCACACCAAGGTCTTTGACTACTTCCTTATTAGTGATTGTCTCGGTATTAGGTCCCTTATATACATATAGCTTTCCTTCTCTATCTCCATAATTTATTGATTCAAATTTATCAGAGTTAAATACCATCCTATTTACCTCTGCCCATTCATATACTTTGTTAAGATCTCTTTGTAGCAGGTTCCTATCTTCATCACAAGTAATTTCTCTACTTATTCTTGTGTCATCGGCGAAACTACTCACGACCGAGTCCTTAACATTACTGTCTAAATATGCAATCATAATAACAAACAGCATTGCAGCTAACACCGTACCTTGTGGCACACCAATTATTACCTTAGCTTCATCCGATTTCTCATCGTTTGCAATGACTATCTGTTTTTCTCTATCGTCCTACTTTGTCCACTATATTATATTTTCTCATTTTCTTCGCTAACATATTATGGTCTACCTTGTCAAAAGCTTTTGCAAAGTCTAGATAAACCACATCTGTTTCTTATGGTGGACTAACAGTTGGGTTTGTGTACTTCTTCCGGGTACAAAACCATGTTGTCTCATATTAAACAAATGATTTTTTATTAAATGTTTTATAATATTTTTCTTCATTGCCCTTTCATACACTTTCATAATATGTGATGTTAGACTCACAGGCCTATAATTACTTGCCTCTAGTCCTGATCCACTTTTGAAAGTAGGGATAATATATGCTAATTTATGCTCATCATAAATCTTGCCTGTATCTACACTTTACCTTAATAATATTGCAAGCGGTTTTGCGATAGAATGAACTACTTTCTTTAACAAAATAGCAGGGGCACCATCTGGCCCAGCTGCTGAACCATTTTTAATTTCATTAAAGCCTGCACAATATCGGCTTCATCAATATCTATGTCTGATAAATATTTACTATTTTCATCCCTTATTTCTGTATCATTATCTTCATTATCAATTCTAGGGATAAATTCTCTTTTATATCTCTCTGCTAATATGTTGCATATTTCCCTTTTTTCATTCATTAATCTCCCTTTATTTCTTAGAGGGCCTCTTTCTATTCTTCGTTTATTCATCTTTTTCGCATATGAGTACAATAATTTGGGGTTTTGCTTGAATAATTTACTAGAGTTTTTTCTTCCAAGTCCCGTTTTTCATTTCGTTTGATTGTATAATCTTTTGTTCTGCATTTTCTATCTTACTTTTTAGTTCCATCACTTTCCATGCATGCTTATCTTTTGTAAGAACTTTTTTCCACTTTCTGATTTTCTGGAACAAGATCCTTCTGTGTCTTGGTTGCATGACTGATGTCTACTTTCCTTCTTCGGTACAGGATAAAATTTTTTTCGTTCCACTAAATTCTCTTTTATATCTCTCTGCTAATATGTTGCATATTTCCCTTTTTTTTTCATTCATTAATCTCCCTTTATTCATGTGAACAAATCTATAAACCTGAAGCAACAACCCCTTTTGGAAGTTGAAGGAAGCTCCAAAAAGGACAGAAATCAGCACCTACACATAAGTATAGTATGTACTATTCGGTCAGATCTTATGAGTTGCTTTTGGAAAGAGAGTCCTTGTTAATCTAAAACATTACTCACTGTCCTCACATTCTACAGGGATTCACTTATAGTGGAGAGTTCTGTGATCGCAGTATGTAAGGCATAATGCAATTATTGCTTGTCTTCTAATGTTTATGTATATTTTGTTCTTTATCTACAGCATGATAAGAATGATTCCAGTTATATATATATATATATATAATATATATATATATATATATATATATATATATATATATATATATATATATATATATATATATATATGTGTGTGTGTGTGTGTGTGTGTGTGTGTGTGTGTGTGTGTGTGTGTGCGCATTCCTGTTCGACCTCTCTTCCTTCCTTCTTAGCCGATTAGTATTGGACTTTTATCTTAGAGCTATGAAGACATAGATATTTTCGACTGAAAGACAGGGTAGCGGGAAAAAAGCAGAAGGGTGGGAATTTTACCGCATACGCGTCGTAAGAAAGGACAAAAACAAAAATACATTAGAAGGGGTACACGCAGGAGCCACAAAGTAATCCCATTTATCAGGCAAATAGGTTACCACAGACGACTAGAGAGCCTGGATATGTATGGCTTAGAAACACGATGGTTGCAAGAACAACTAATAGAAACATTAAAACACTGAAAGGCATAACAAAAGTAGACAGTAACCTATTTACTTAAACGAAAACCGGACAAGAAATAATGGATGGAAACTAGAACTGAAGAGATACAACACTTACCATTATGGGAAGTTCTTTATATACAAGAAATGTGACCCAATGAATAAACTGTCACCAGAAGTTGTAAACAGCAACAGTGTGGAAGAGTTTAAAAGAAACTAGACAAAATCATTAGGATACTGCAAATGAACAGTAAAACCTGACCCAAGAGGTAATTGAGCAAAAAATGTCTCCTCAGATGGACTAATAAGTTATTGAGACATCCTATTCCTCGTAACTCCTTGTAACTCGGGGATTTAAATGAAATGTTTTCTGGTTACCGTTACTTTAATCAACTTGAAAAAGATTCTCAATGTATGTAAGGTATGCAGGCAAAAGAATGGAAAGGTGCTCATCGGCATAGTCAATAAATGACAGTGATTTGAAATGACAGCTCAAGGTCGTGAGAGTGAGTTTGTGGTAAACAAAGCAACGCGTGGATCTGTTTATAAACAATCTTGGTTCGAGATGGCTACCATGACATCAGGCGGACAACCAGCCAAGATGGCGGACTCCCTCAATGCAATGCAGGGCTAACTTATTTACTCACGTTCTTTCGTTACTTTACGACACAGAAGGTAAAGCACAACTTTTTTTGTGATGGAATGATTTATACATATACGTAGACACAAATTAACTGTTTAAAGCACCAATAATAAGTTTATGTTACCTATGAAATTGAAACAAAATTGAGATGGTAGTGAGTGTGCGAGGTGGTTGATATCAAGTAGTCCATAGTGGCAGTAGGCTATTTTTGCGAAATGAGAGTTGCCAAACGTGGTATTCCTATATCCTATGGACTTACAAAATGTCCCTTTTCCTATGTGAGAGAAGCTGTGAACATTTACTCTCATGTCACATGTAATAACCTAATCCATTGAGAAATTCAACATCATTGTATTACTCGCTGGCCTGCGAGTAGGACCGATAACTCGATGCTCTGATTCATCTCAAGGATATCCCAGGCGGGAATTTTCTAGGTTTGATTGCATCCACAGTCCAGTATTAGCAATGCTAATTTTACTAATTGACTGGATTTTTGGCTAAATCTGCAACTTTTACAGATTCCTCTGAGCCTGTCAAGGTGAAGGGAATATTGAATTTAAAATCTGGCCCTAGAGGACACTTGCCCAGAATCAAATATGTAATAAAATGCAACACTCAAGATATCCTATCTTCGAGTTACATTTAAACAAAATGTAGTTCGCCAAGAAAGTCCATAATTACATTAAAATACTTTATTTCACCCAGTTCCAACAGGGGAAATAAGTCATGACTAGTATGCAGTCCAGCAAGGTAAATTCAGCAATAAAATTAAGACAAATTTCACAATTACTGGCTTTCGTAAATAAATGGAAAGTTTATACACATTAGTAACGCAAATGAGAGGCGAATACAAAAATTGCTATGTTGTTAACAGAAGCAGGCAGCTTTCTTCAGCATGGTGGAATGGATTGCCTTCTGAGGTAAGTTCTCACAGGAAGGATGGTACCGAGGCACGAGGGGATGTGCATTGCAAAGAAAAACCCATAATATGCAAAAAAGAAATATATAGCGTATTATCATTAAGAGATTGGACGTAATTTTTTTTAAATTTAGAAAGTATATAATCATGCCTAGATACTGACTGTTGGGACTCCAACAGCAAAAAGTATAAAAGAAAAACCAGTGATGGAAAATTTTATGTTTTGTAGTTTGCGTCATGCAAAAATAAGGATACTTGAATTCGTGCTCTGCGTGAAGGCGAATAGAGTTAGTGAATATTTTCTTTTTATTATGAACCATCAAAAAATATTCCCTTTAAAGCTTATACTTGATGAATCAGACTGATAATTCTGAAAAACTATTTAAGAATTTTCCTAAATGTTGATAGCCTTTTGAGCCCTCCTTGTGATCTTTGACTAGGAAAGGATGGACTTCTCTCCGTTTCAGTTTTGAGTCAAAGGCTTCATTAAATTCTCATGTTTTCTTAGCCATCTCTCCTGCAAAATGCGTTCAGAAAAATCGCGCCTCATTAGGCAAGGCAAAAACGCGACTGGAATGGTTTCGCGCAGATAATTAGCTTCTTATACTCGAGGTTGGAAGCTCATTTGTTTTTATTCTCCAGTACGAATACCTGTCATATTTGAAGAAGAGCGCTTTCCTTCGAGGTTGACTAGGTATTAGAAGCGGAAAAGGGTTCCTCATCTTTATAACCATTTCGCGGAAAAAGGGTTCTTAGTTTTCCTGCAATACTTCAGTCTTCTTCTCTTTCCCTATCTTCTGTTTTTACTTCATCCCTCTTTTGTACTACTCTTTTCATTTGGCCTTTCTGTGTTTCTTTCATCATTTCCCTCACGAACCTCCTTCAGTTATCTGATCTGATTAGTTCTTTCCGTCGCTGACAAAACACTTCGTCTCTTAGTCTAACAGAATGCTTTTGCTTTCCTCACCATATCGCTATGACAATCTTCTCGCGGGAAATAATTAGAAATAAAAACAGCGTGATCTCAGAATAAAAAATGCAAAAGGAGAGATAGTGCATGAAATGACTGCATTCCGTGAAGAATGGGAAGCCGCTGGTAGATCCTACTTGGAATAGCAATCATTTCTACGAGTCTGTTTTACCTTGTCATGTTTTTCAGTATCAGAGATAAACCCGAAAGTTAGAATTTCTGCAATGTTCTTTTCTTTTGCTAGATCCGGTTCCAGATATCTTCATAATTAAACGTCTAGTATCTTCAGGATTTCGGACAAAAAGTGCAATGATGTAATTCTAAAGGGGGAAAATTTTCAATTTTAGAGGACAAAATAAAATGAAGCCCAGATGACGTTAATTAGGCAACTACAGGCGAATAGTAATATGTTTTAAAAATCTCGTTTTCTATGACACCATCTGTTCCAGTTCAAACCTTCACCCTACCTTTATTGCGTATCTTTACGGTTGATCTTTACATTCCTTTTTACAAAGTAGCTTTTTATTTTATGTTTTTTTTTACGCAATTTATTTTCCACCGGAAGGGCAGCCTCCATTCCGTGTTTGTTGCCAACAAAATCATACAACAGTTTTCTCTCTGACGTTGCAAAGACGAATTTATCAGCTCCTTTTTCTCTTACCAGTATAAATTTCTCAGTCCTCCCTTTGGCTCCGACAACCATTTACCAAAACTGTTCTGCTTTTGAAGCGAATATTTAGGTTTTTATGCTGATGGAACTTCGTCTACGTTCCCCTCCAGTGCCATCCATCTTTATTCCAATTACTTCTTATTACCTAATTCACTGTCCCGTAAGTCTCTGTCTGTCTGTCTGTCTGTCTGTCTCTGTCTGTCTCTCTCTCTCTCTCTCTCGAATCTCTCGTCTCTCTCTCTCTCTCTCTCTCTCTCTCTCGCGTTGCTCTTTTGCTATGAGGTGATACTTTCATTTTCAGACAGATTTTCTGGACGTTATTTTTAATCAATTTTACAAACCTAATTTTCTAGACGGCCTTTCTCCTACAAGATGTCCTTCCTCGTTTGTCCATTGATATTCCGAGTTCTTCTAGACACTTTTTCCTCTAGCTTCGTTGTTGTCTCTTCTTCTTAGTACTTTAATGTTTCTTTTTTCCTTTTCCTATCTAGTTTCTAAGCCACTGTGACTCCTGTATATTGTTAGCATTCAAGGAAAAAGACATCCTTCACATGCATTTTAATATTTAAATTTTTTTGTCTTCATTTATTTATTCCGCATCAGATTATCTTCTGGTGTTCAACGCTTCCCTCCTTTTTCATATATGAATCACTTCTCGATTTCCATTTCACAACAGTTCTTCATTGAATTTGATTATCTTCTTATCGTTTCTTGTCTTGTTTTCCCAGTTTTTATCCTTTCGTCCGGGTACTTACCCACATTCTTCCTTAACAATTTATTTTCGAATCTTTTTGAATACTTCAAAAAATTAATGCGTCCTTCCTGCCATTTTGTTGATAACTTTTGCTATTATTATTATTATCATTATTAATATTATTATTATTATTATTATTATTATTATTATTATTATTATTATTATTATTATTATTATTATTATTATTATTATTATTATTAAACCTGTATCTTATTCCACTAATCATTCAGCCATTTACATCTCCTTTGTCCTGACTTTTCGAATTTTTTTTCATAAAATTTACGGTCAGATTCCTCGATAAGTTTTTTGTCGTTTTGCTAAGAAGCAATTACACCAGGTCTTACCCAAGGCATTATAGTAAAGTCTTTCATGGGGAAATTATACTTGAAATATATCTGAATTAAATTTTACTATATACTACAAATCCACAACTTTATTTAACTACAAATCCACAACTTTATTAAAGTCATTCCTTTTTGGTGCTTGATCGTTCTCTCTCTCTCTCTCTCTCTCTCTCTCTCTCTCTCTCTCTCTCTCTCTCTCTCTCTCTCACACACACACACACACACACACACACACACACACACAAACAAACTGACCAACAGAAGAATAAAAGTGTTTTCTTCGAAAGGTATTTGACTAGAAGTAATTTAAGGTGTTAGTAGAAAAGAAAGAAAAGGTTAAGGTAAAAAGTAAAACAATGAAAGGAATTAAAAGACTGCAGAGCCAAGTCTTCTTTATTCTTATGAATCGCGGAAGTTTAGCTGAGCTGAAGTCTTTTCTTAGTACATTTGTAGTAAACTGTTGAAGATGCGAGGCTTGTTTTTTCTTTATTATGCTTTACCATTGCTTCATAAATGTGAATCTCCTCTTTTATTATTATAGATTTATTAACTTTTCGATATATCTCTTCTCGCGTATTCATCATTATATCGTTCATTAACTTTATGCAATATCTTTCTTTCTAAGTATTTTCATTCTATTTTCTTGTCATGATTAAAATTTTTCCTTCTCATTATAAGCATTGTAGCCTATACCTATAATAATCAAATACCATATTGTTTTAGGTATTATCTCATTTATCACTCAGGTCTTTTTATGTCTCAAGTTATCCAATAACAACCCACCATATGTTTCCTAAAAGCACTAAGTTGCCTCATTTCGACCTACTCTTGGAAAGCGCTAACTAAAAATACGAATTGAGTAATTATTATTATTATCCTTATTATTATTTTTGCAGCCTTAAACAAATATTCGGTAAGCATTTGAATGGTTTCCTTCGATCCTCAATGTTGAAGCTCATTTTTGCTTCGTCCTCAATTCGCTGGCATGTCATGAATTATATACTCATTATATGGCGGAAGTTGAGAGAGAACAACGAAAGAAAACATGGCTGGTGATTCGTTTGTAATTAGATGGAACATGAGATGGAAAGTGGAAGTGAAGAATGGTGTTTGGACTATGTATTGAACACTGTTGGTGTCTAAATATGAATAATTAAAGGAACTGGGAAGAGTTTCAAAGTAGTAATTTCATTATTAACTGAAGGAGATCACCAAAGATGGACTTATTAACATGATCAAGAAAGGTTTCCCCACGTTTTATTATTATTTATTTGTATTATTTGGTAGAAACTCTCTATCACAATGTGCGAAGGGGTCTCCAATCATAAAAATTTTGTAAATTCGTGTATAATTCATAAACACTTTATAAAAGCTTTCAAACCCTTCTCTGGGTTCATCTTCAGTCCAGGTGAATGATTAAACCATATAAATATAAACATGCCGACATTGCAATGGGTGGAGAGAGCTTTGTATCACAATGCCCACCTAGCAATGTTGGAGTGTAGCCTCTTAATATTCCCTGATAATATCTTGTCATCTATGACATTTTTTGTATTATGTTTAAGTAAATTTAGTAGTTCACATTATTCAATCCAGTAATTTCTATTTACATGATAATACATTTAAAATAGACACCTAAAATTATTTGTATTAATAAGACTGACATTAATAAGTGATCTGTAAAAATAAATAATTTATATCAACAAGTGTGTTTCTTTTTGTAATAATGACTGAAATAAGTAAGCAATAGGCATAAGTCAACATAATTACAATTTAAGTCTATTGTGTCATGGTGATAAGGTTAATCCCTAGGTAACACAAACTGGATAGCAAGGTGATAAGACCTTTGTAGTGCATAAAATGCAAAGTAGAGTATAAAGACTTTCATACTTAGAAGGATATTCAATATAGTGGCAAAATTTATTGCACAACCCCATGGCAAAGACATGATATCACTCAGCACATGGCATGCATGATTATTTCTATTGTATGAGACATACCCATGCTTCATTGGGTTCATTGGAAAGAGCTTTTCAAGAGCTTTTGCCTATGATAAATTTACGAACATTTATATGAACATTTTTGGAACAGTAGGATAAAAAAGCGAAACCAGGTAAAAAATATATCTGGATAAATTTACTTAGAACACTGCAACGCCGTATTTTCTACACATTTAATTATATGTTTTTAAGAAGGGATTTTCAAGAGTTTTTAAATGAGCCTATATTTATTCAAATCTATGGAAAATTAAGAACGACAGAGTGAAAACATTTTCTGCAAGATGATGCTTTAATAGCTTAATTCAGCGTCATCTCCACCCTTTCCAATGGCGCCGCGCAGTGACAATCAGCGCCAATACATTTATACGCTCATGACCATTCCATGTTTATAATTCCATGGATTAAACAAAACTTGTACTGAGGTGAACTTGAAATCAATATACAGAGCCGCCGAAGATTGTTGACACCGGTAGTTAACATTTTTATTATTGTGGACCCCTTAGAATATTATTATTATCATTATCATTTGCTCTTCAGATAGAGAATATACACATATGAAACCTGGCTATTAGATTTTGGGGAACGGAATGATTAAAGGACTGATTGTGGACTGGACAAGCTATTAAGAGTTAAGAGAACTTACCTTTATACCTCTTACTATTGGTAGTGGAAGTAAGAATAATAATAATGATATTTTTTATTTTCCTGAAGAGTGACATAACCCCCCCCCCCCCACCCCCACACACGCAGGGGTTTTAACCTGGTATGTTTCCATCTTTGCGGTGTGTTCAGTACCAACCGGTTGGATATTAACGTAAAAACATAAACAAACGACTATAAATATCATAAAGATAATGACCCACAAAAAATATTAGTCCCTAGATAATGATCCCCGAAAACCCTTGTGTCACTATATAGAAAAAAATCCAGTATTTATTTTAATTATATTGTTAGTAGTAGTACTATTAAGGTAACACCTACTGGTATGTGAGTGTGCTTTCATACTGTATCCACTACTTGCGGCTAAGCGGGAAGTCTCATTCCATATAAAAGGGCTTCACTTTCAAATTGAAAGCCATCACAGTGCCAAAGCTAAGTCAGATAAATACTACAGTAGTGAAAGTTCAAAAGTATATAACGTGTCTTTCTCCGTTTTCCTCTCAAAGAGAACACTGATTATTCCTTTGTCTTCATCAACATAAGTTTTAACACCAGTTCTGAATGACGAGAACTCTCTCTCATCAGTACAATGGAACTCAAAAGTAATATAAGTGCACTTCTCTCTCTCCTCTCTTCTCTCTCTCTCTCTCCTACTCTCTCTCTCTCTCTCTATATCTCTCTCTCTCATCACTCTCTCTCTCTCTCCCTCTCCCTCTCTCAACCCGATGCAAATATTTCCCTGAAAAACAAGAAAAACATTAAATAATTGCTTGGAGAATTGACGGTTGTTCACCTATATAAAACCATTCTTCAAAGTCATTAGCTCTTTTTCTGTCTTTAACCCAAAAGAAATGTGTTATTCTTGAGGTCAGCAAAATATCCCAGTTAAACCTCTTCACATTTCATTAGGAATCTCCTGCCACTGACGATAATGGCTCATATTTATTACAGTTCAACGTCCTTTGAAAGTTACCCTCAAACATTACGACAATTTCCCATTCATTCGCGTGGGGGATTTTCTATTTTCATTTCAAAGGAATTCCGAACGTCTGCCTCTTCACTCATAAAATTTCTTTGTCCTTCTTGACAAGAAATTATTTTCAAGAACTGTTCGTATCTTTCATCAGCATCATTCAAGTGATTTGACCTGAAGAATGATAATATACTTTTGGATGCTGAAAACACATTCAGAGAGAGAGAGAGAGAGAGAGAGAGAGAGAGAGAGAGGAGAGAGAGAGAGAGAGGTGAACCTGAAATAGCAAATGGTCTAGTTAATCCATCCGCTATCCCTATGAAAAAAGTAGTAATGTGCTCATTAATTCCATCGTATCTCACATCGAGAGGTAATTCCAATGAAGTGGTTCGGAAGATTGGAATGATTAAAGTAGGAATCCTGTCAGAGTAAAACCTCGTGTATGGTGTACCTCGGTTCCTTCTTCTTTTATAACTTTTGTAGTTGAGTCGCTACCATATACACAAACACACACATATTACATACATACATATGTCCGTATATATATCTGCATGTGTGTGTATGTTTGTATACTTCCCTCCAACCTGTCATCTTCCATTTCTTCCACATCACAAGACAATCTCAAAACTCTTTGATAAGTCGCTTCGCTTCCCATCTGACGTTTTTACCAAAGCTTCAAATTCCCTAGCAATAGACTATATTAATTATTGTTGATGAAGTTAATTATGCAAATAGAGTCTAGAGTCTTAACTACTAACAATACATTAATCTTATATTACATTAGAAAATTACAACCAAGGTTTCCTTATTGTATCTCTGTCATTCCAGAATATACACAATAATTTTTATAAGGTACTTTAAATTTGTGGATTATTTATAGAATGTTAAGATAAGTTTTAATTTCCATTTTTTTTCGTTAAAAGCAAAACATAAAAAATATACATTCATTTCCAATCTATGTAGCTTTAAGGAATCTGTTTGCAAAAGTTCACGATGATTCAAACTAAATCAGTAAAATGTTGAGAGAATTTTTGTGTCCCGGAAAGTAAATTGGATAACTTTCCGACGTTTACACATTGTTTAATGCTTTGTCGTACTAATTTCAAATTCAAAACAATTATTTAGACATTTGTAATTCAAAGGTAGTTTCCGCATTGCATTAAAAATAAATGTAAAATTTAGATATTAAAGGACATTTGTAGCTTGAATTGATATATAAATGGATCACGGTTCGATGTGATAATTATTCATAACAAAAGGCTACGTGCTGTCAAACGCTCGAATTGGCTAACATGGTAGACGGGGTTTCATATCGATTCTAATTACAAAAGCACCGAGATCGAGGGTGATTTGTAAGGTCAGAATCGATATGAACTTATAGCGTCTCTGTTGGCTGATTGGATAGCGTCACTGACTGTCCTGATTTCGTCCCCGTCCACTTGGACGGTGGTTCGATCCCATGGGGGGACGAAATTATTATCAACTAAAAAATTCCCCTTCGGTACATATATGAAAATATATCATTTGGGAGGTAAAGTGAATTTAGGTATTAACCCTTAAACGCCGAAGCGGTAAAAAAAAAAATGTCTCCCGTGTGCCGGAGACGTTTCAGAGTGAGCGCAGAAGCTGAAAAAATATTTTTTTCAAAAAATCACAGCGAGCTTAGTTTTC
This sequence comes from Macrobrachium nipponense, assembly GCF_015104395.2. Classification (NCBI taxonomy): domain Eukaryota; kingdom Metazoa; phylum Arthropoda; class Malacostraca; order Decapoda; family Palaemonidae; genus Macrobrachium; species Macrobrachium nipponense. Next base: position 16,976,084 of record NC_087220.1, on the reverse strand, counting down.
AAGATTAAGAGTTCATTTTTGGCTCCTTTTTTTTGTCATTGCCTGACGTTTAGTATGTAACGATCAGAAATAAAAAAAATTATCATTATCATATATAAATAATGCGATATATGATAGCGCAAAAACGAAATTTCATATATAATTGTATTCAAATCACGCTGTGCGCAAAACGGTTAAAGGTAACAAGTTAATTTTTTTTCGTTGTAATGTACACTAAATTGCAATCATTTTGGTATATAACACATTGTAAAATGATAAAAGCAACACAGAGAAAATATTATCACAAAATAATGCATGAATTCGTAACGCGCAGACGTAAACAAATATTTTTTTCAAAAATTCACCATATATCTACATATTGTCCTAGAGACTTCCAATTTCTTTCAAAATGAAGACAAATGATTGAATATTACTATACTGTAAGAATATTAGCTTACAAATGCAGTTTTTGACCATATCTGACGAGTTAAAGTTGACCGAATGGCGAATTTTTTTATATATATTTTTATATGCAATTATTTCGGAAATAAGAAAAGCTACAACTTTCAAAATATTTTTTTTTTCGTTTATTTTACATGAAATTGCGCACATTTTCATATATAAAACTCTATGAAATGCCTAATATGAAACGGAGCAAATATTCCGAGAATGGGACTTACGCATTTCGGAGATTTGTGGCGGAAAATCCGCGCGCGGAGGGAAGGAAAGTTTTTTTTAAAAATTCACCATAAATTTAAATATTGTGCTAGAGACTTCGAATTTGTTTCACGATGAAGATAAATGACTGAATATACTAGACTGTAAAAGAGTTTTATCTTACAATTGCGTTTTTTCGACCATTTCGGTAGAGTCAAATTTGACCGAACGTGGGTTTTTTTCTGTTTATCGTGATTAATATGCAAATATTTCAAAAAATGAGAAAAGCTACAACCTTCAACTATTTTTTGTTGTATTATAAATGAAATTGCGCACATTTTCATATATAAAACTTTATGTAACGGCTAATTTAAAATGGTGCAAACATTACCACAATCGCACGTATGATTTTTTCGGAAGAGTTACCGCACGGATGTAAAGAAAATGTTATTTTTTTCATAAATTCACCATAAATCGAAATATTGTGCTAGAGACTTCCAATTTGTTGCAAAATGAAGGTAAATGCTTGAATATTACTAGAATATAAGCGTTTTAGCTTACAATTGCGTTTTTCGATCATTTCGGTAGAGTCAAAGTTGACCGAAGGTTGAAAATTTGTCACTTATCATTTTTTATATGAAAATATTTCCAAATTGATAAAAGCTACAACCATGGGTTGTTTATAGTTGTATTGTGCATGAAATTTCGCACATTTTCATATATAAAAACTTTATGTAACGGCCTAATTTAAAATGGTGCAAACATTACCACAATCGCATGTATGATTTATTTCGAAGAGTTACCGCGCGGATGTAAGGAAAAAGTTTTTTCATAAATTCACCATAAATCGAAATATTGTGCTTGAGACTTCCAATTAGTTGCAAAATTAAGGTAAATGATTGAATACTAAAATATAAGAGTTTTAGCTTACAATTGCGTTTTCGACCATTTCGGTAGAGTCAAAGTTGACCGAAGGTTGAAATTTTGGCACTTATCGTTATTTATATGAAAATATCTCAAAACTGATGAAATCTACAATCATGAGTAGTTTTTTTGTTGTATTCTACATAAAAATGCGCACATTTTCATATATAATACTCCATGTAACTGCTAATTTAAAATGGTAAAAAAATTATGTCAAAGTGACGAAATAATTTCCGAGATGTGTCACAGATACTTTTTAGTGTGGCAAGAAAGAAATTCGCGCTTGCGCGCCTGCATAACGATTGTAAACAAAACAACACCTTGATCCGTGAACTCCCAGCATCCCCCAAGGCGCGTGATTCAAGAGTTTTGGCTGGTAAGCCTAAAAGTATTTTTCCGCGAATTTTTAAAAAAAACTTTTGTATGTCGACGTAAAATACGTCCAGTCGGCACCAGAGAGACAAAAAATGTCGACGTAAATACGTCCAGTCGGCGTTTAAGGGTTAAAGGACATTTGCAGCTTGAATTGATATATAAATGGATCACGGTTCGATGTGATAATTATTCACATATATATATATATATATATAATATATAATAATATATATATATAATATATATATATATAATAGTAATATATATTATATTATAAATATAATTTATAATATATATTATATTTATAGATTATAATATATATTATTAATATTAACTAATAATATATATATATATAGATATATATATATATATAT
>NC_087220.1:16963775-16968775 GCF_015104395.2 Macrobrachium nipponense | reverse complement strand
AAGAGGAATGATTCAGAAACACCAGCTACCTTGCAGTAATAAGTGTTATGAGCACCAACCTGAAGAAGTGATAGCAAACGATCAGGCAAAGATCATCTGAGACTATGGTATCAGAACAGTAGGGTGATAAATGCAAATAGACCAGACGTGACGTTGATTGATAGAATCAAGAAGAAAGTATCACTCATTGATGTCGCAATACCATGGAACACCAGAGTATAAGAGAAAGAAAGGGAAAAAGTGGATATGTATAAAGACCTGAAAATAAAAATAAGAAAGATATGGGATATGCCAGTGGAAATTGTACCCATAATCATAGGAACCCTAGGCATGATTGCAAGATCCCTGAAAAGGAATCTGGAAAACCCAGAGGCTGAAGTAGCTCCAGGACTCATGCAGAATAGTGTGCTCCTATAAACAGCGCACATATTAAGGAAAGGGATCGACTCCGAAGGAGGTATGATGCAACCCGGAACCCCACACTATAAATACCACTATGGTAGAAAAAAAAAACAGATTGATAGGAGACCCTCTCTTAACCATGTGCTATTGAAAGAAATGGCTGCATCAGCTGCATTTTCTTTTTGTAGAAACTTTTCTCTCTTTCTTGATGGTTTTCTCTGTTACTGCATCTGGCAGGTATCGCGTCCATCGTCATCACAAAGCAGTCGATAATCAAGAGTTTCACTTAATTCTGTAATTGGTGCAAATCAAATATGGCGCGCAAAGTCAGAAAACTTACGCATATAAGCATAGGGCTAAAAAGCCAATGTTTCTTTCAGCTGCAATGAGCATATTCATGGCAATTGATCTGAGAAGACTGTCGGTGTTGGTGGGAGGTACTCTTTGAATAGCTGCAAGCCAGGATGGGGTCATCCGCATACTGACTTTTCATTGGTTGGCGGCGTGAAGCTGCCATCCTATTGGCTAGAGAGCATTTCTCTCAAGCCACCTGTCATGTGTCCACCACATTTGATTCACACCAATTACAAAATTTGGTGAAACTCTCTATTATTGATTTCTCTCCTAATTCGATTGGCGTTTTTTGTAGTGAGAGAGAAAACCATTATAAGGAGGAGAGAAAAGAATGTCTACAAGATCAGTACAGTTGATGCAGCCATTTCCTCCAATAGCAAAGTAGCATTTTGTTTCTTACTCTTTATTTTACTTTTGTTATATTAGTAAAGTTTAAGGCAACAAACAGAACTGATTTATAGAGTCCGTTACATTTTCAAAAACAGAGGGATAAAAAGAGTTAAAAATTAATTCCACCCTTTGCTTTCACCGGACAGTCTGTCTGTCTGTCTGTCTGTTTGTCTCTCGCTCTCTCTCTCTCTCAGACTAAAGATACTTTTTTTTCTTTCCTTGGTATTTGCCTAATCCCTTTTCCAGCGTTACAGAAAAATGAAATATTTCTGGATTTACTTTGGATAACAGAGAGGCTGCTAGTTATTTCTGTAACCATTTTCAAAGCATTCCGTGATGTTATGTAGTTTATACACTCAACAGCATAATGAGAAGCAAAATATTACACTTTAATTAAACAAGGGAGTTTATAGATCACATCGTAGTACATTTGAATATATATATATAATATATATATATATATATATATATATATATATATATATATATATATATATATATATATATATCCTTCTGATTTTAATTAATATCTCTACAGAGTATGAAGATCTAAATTTTCCTTTGTCTTGCTAAGGATTTATTTCATTCGCATCAGTTACACTTCAATGAAGACAAGTTGCATCAAAGCTGAAAGCAAAAATCCAGCATATAGAAATACTTGAAGTAACACAATTTCAGAGAATGAAACCTTATATTAGCCAGCAGCTAACAGACACATCGTTTGAGCATCACTCTCCCCTTGTTTAATTAATGACAGCGAACACATATAAATCAGAATTTGCAATAAATTGTCATCCAATAATATTCTCTTACCCAGATGTCGTCTGGGTACGTGATATGTGTATTGTTTTGCCTTTGTTGTAGACGAGAGAATGAATTATTATTTCTCGTCTTCGTTGTTCAGTTTCTCACATCTTATTATCTGAGAGTAAACAATTAGCATCTTTAAAACTTCCTTCTCTTTAACAGCTCTGCACAAATATTTAAAAGATATACAGAACTGTCAGCTCTCTCTCTCTCTCTCTCTCTCCCTCTCTGCGTGTGTGTGGTGTGTGTGTGTGTGTGTGTGGTTCGTGCGATCATCTTTCAACATTCTTCTCACACAGATGAAGAAACTCTAGCTCTCTGTCTTTTTCTCGCACATAGTTGCCGTCATATGAGATAGCATATTTTGTGGTGATAATGCAAGGCTTGAATACGACCATGTTATTATCTCGTCCCTCTCATGTCAAGTCTTCGTTGTCAGCATATCTCCTTTCTTAAAGCAAAATCAGGTCGGGAATTCGTGAATCTCTTTCCAGTCGGAAATGAAACACAGTTACAATTCTTGGACGATGTCGCAACACGAAACCACCCGAAGCGCTACTCATGGAATTATTAGTGATGATCCTGTACTCACTATTTTTGTATATGTGATTCTGGTTGATGTTCATACACTTGCATTGCTTTCATAATGAAAATAGTGTAACTTAGTCAAAAGTTGCACTTTGAATTGGCTACCATTGTTATGTAAAATGGATGAATAAAATCATGAAATATATGTACTTCACTGATAAGTTACAATAGTCATAATGAATATATGTATATATATATATAGTATATATATATATATATATATATATATATATATATATATATATATATGTGTGTGTGTGTGTGTGTGTGTGTGTGTGTGTGTGTGTGTGTTTGTGTGTATAATATTTTAATAGATTTTTATAGTTGATGTTTTCCATTTTATTCTGTGACAATCGTGCTATGGCCGAATTGTTATGCTTAATCAAGTTGTTTCTTCGACGTCCGTTATTACACAAACTATTGTTAGTATGAAGAAGAGATTCTTAAATATGCTTCCACAAAATCTCTCACGTCTCAGAATTGTTTATTTATAAGTGGTGAACGGGAACAATAAATCCACTCGACAGAATTCCCTTCTGACAATAAATGATCTCATCCCAGCAAATAATCACTTTTTTAGGGAATACGAATGCGAAAAATGTGACATCATACCAATTAACTCATTACCACCCATAAAATATAGAATAATTTTCCCTTATTGAAAGAAAAAATTCATCATATTTCCACCAGAATCAACCCTGCTGACCACCTAAGCTCCTAAAAAAATTTAGTTTTTACTCTTGAAATCTCTACTCATATTTATAGTTTATCGAAAAGGAAGAATTTTACTTGCCATCTTGTGTTATGGAGTTATTTGTATATCTATTAGAAGTATAAAAGTTCTCCATTTTGATAACAATTGCTTAAGTGCAATATGTAAATGGATTTTAACTTCGTAATACCATCGCCACCGAGTCGTTCTTTGGCGTTTTATGTACAACTCACCATATCTGAGCATTGTTGGTCTATCGATCACTGAAACAGAGCAACACGGGTCTTGTCAGCAGATTTATACTAGTGAGCATCTTGTGTACCCCAGACAGGAGACCAGTAATATCACCTTAAATCCCAAAGCGTAGAAACATGAAAATAACAGACGATTGTGGCAAATTGATAAGAGACCTATCATATATAAGAAGAAAATAAGCAGGTATTCCAACCCACGTTTTCCTTTCATAGCGTTACATCAGTCACCCAGGTAAGCGGTACGCTAGATACCTTACATCAGTTGATTCGTTCCTGTAGTCGACCAGTGAAAGACGAAATCGACGTTCAAAGTCCCATGCAGATGTATAAGTAATATTTCGACTCGTACTACATTGACATTTTTTGACATCGGACTTGGTCTTCTTCCATGTCATTTCGGATTTATATTTTAGAAAGAAAATACATATTCAGTAACTGAAAAAAAAAGAAAAATATTCTTACACTTCACGTTAGGCATGAAACGTCTTAATTAGGTTGAAAAAGTCTCCGATATATTTTTCTCTTTACTGAACTTTTTAATGCTAGTTTACATATCAGCATGAAAATATGTGGTTTTGGTTAAGTTTCCAAGGTCATAAAGCTAACACAGTCTTACTTTGTTTTTTAGTGCACTTGGAATGAATTAAGGTGACACTTACTATACAACTAAAGGCAATTTATCTAGATTTTCACCCTCGACTGGTCTTTCTTTTTATCATTGTTATGTGAGTGGTGATGTGAAACTTTCATTCCACTAATTTTACTAGCGTGATTCAATTTCTAATGGCCTGCCTTAATGATTTTCGTAGTTATCCAAGGTCTAAGTTTAGCACAGAATCCAGAATATAAAATATAGACCAAAACCAATATAGATACACTTAAAGACTGAAGCAATATTTGGTGTTACTAACCAAAGCAATTTTAACCTTACTGTTAAATAAAAATTAGACAATTGCGTTACTCTGAAAATTCAGTTTAATCCATGAATGTATATCAATAAGGGAAATATTTTGGTCTCTATAATGCCTCTTAAAAAGTCCAGTCTGGATGTTTTGAATTTTTTTTTATTGGCCAGGATGAACGAATTTGCTTCTCTCATTACGCCTAGTAAGTATGTATAGAATAAACCTTAAAACCCGATTTCATAAAATGAGGAGCTTTTCCTTTAACCCATCTGCTAATGTAAACCACTTCCATGCCACACTATGTGATTTCTGACTGATGCACCCGTATCGATAACAATTTAAACATCGGGACTAAAACCTGTCCCTCTCACCACAGGCTTCAGTTCAATTTCATCTTCCAATAGTGCAATATGACATGGGCAATTCACCCTTTCTTTTTTGACTGATTGGCCTCCCCTTAAATAACCGTTTTGATGAGCTTTCTTTGCATGGTTACCAAAACTCTGAAATGCTAAAAAATATTCCGTTTAAGAGGACAAGACCGCTGTGTGTGATCAGAACTCTCACAACTATCACAACATTTATCTC
>NC_087220.1:16939923-16963275 GCF_015104395.2 Macrobrachium nipponense | reverse complement strand
GTGACTGGTCTACTACTTGTTTTAAGATAGATATGGTTCATTCTGGATCAACTGTATCATTTGAGGCATAGGGGAATTATAGCAATATCACTTAAGGGCTGGGTGCTGATATATGTACCACTCATTTAGACAGGATAATAAGATAAAGCACTTCACAGCGAGTCATTAATTAGTATTCAGTTGTTTATTTCACCGTCCCCTTCATATCAGAATTTAGTTTTTCTTGGGGTGCAGAACTGTCTCCTGTTGAGTGGAAGAGTCAGAGGTTGGCACTAGTCAAGCAGATGGGCCAGGGACCTGTAAGTCTGTGAAGCGAAGGATAAGATTCAGACTTTGGTTTTTATCATATAATGAGAATTTAATTCAAACCCACTAAAGCATAAGACTTTTATTAAATTGAGTTATTTGGGGATTCAAGCTGAAGTACAAAGGTTAATTTTATTTTGTGTGGCATTATATCCAATAAGGTTTGAATAAAAGAGAGTAAAAGGCATAGTTATTAGTTATGGACGAATGCACTCCAGGATTAAGTAAATAAATGAGTAAACGTTTTAATAAACCGATAAAAATGTTAAAAAAAAATCTATACAAAAAAGTAGAATACAGAAACGCAAAATTTCTCTTAAATAATATTTTCCACATATTTTCAATTATATTTTAATTGCTCACGTTTTGTATCCATAATATATGTTAAAGGGTCTAAAGGGAGCATTCACTTACCCCTTTCAGGACCATATTTTTGGTAACGTGGACCAGAGCGAGGCACTGAGCGACTTTCTCTCTCTCTCTCTCTTCCTATCTCTCCTCTCTCTCTCGTCTCTCTCTCCTCTCTCCTCAACCAACTAATTGACCTTCTACGCAATTCACAAATTTTAATTACCTAAGGTTGTTAAAATCAGACTCATCAATTATAAAGAAAATAGCATTTATTACTATTTTCTTTATAATTGGTGAGTCTGATTATAATAAGGAACAAAATCAACTAATAAAGCAAATTCTCAAAGAAACGAATGTTTAACTAAACAAGTTAAAGTTCAAAATCCAAATAAGGCACCACTGTTATTCACACTGAATAGATGCGTATTGTCATATACAACTCATTACCCCACCCATAAGAATCTACCCAAAACCAGATCCTTGTTTCCGCTCATGCACGGACACAAACCGTGGCCTGTCTTTGCTGATGCAGCAACCTTCGACATCGTGTCACCCAAAATGATGTGTCATCACTCATCACATCCGCCTATCAACCATAGTTAAAAAAAAAAAAAAAAACAAAAAAAAAAAAAACAATTTAAATATATAATATATACAGTAATATGATGTTTGATGACTGAGCTGTTGCTTCCAGATAAAGTTTCGCAAAATCTCAACATAGTCTACATGTTAGACATCCTACTCCATTCCTTCTGCCTCACCTTTACCTGCCATGCATGAGGATTCAGTTGGACAGATCTGATCGCAGAGTTCAGTATATGTAAATGGTAATTACGCCTCCAGAAATTTACAATGATCATAAGACTGCATCGTCCAACTGTTCTTTTCTCGAAAGGGATTAGGTTATTTATTTTTTTTTTTTTAGCGTAAAAGGATTCACTTGTAGAAAAGATTGTATACCATGAAATAAAAAATAAGATAAATAAATGTTTTTTTAACAGAAATCAAGCTCTACGAGTTATTCGTTCTTTTAATCATAATTCATTAAATGTTTTTATTTTCATTACTAACTTTTTCATAATGCTGTTTATTCTACTGCGGGTATAAAATTTTACGTTAGTGATATATTCTGATAAAGAGAACACCGATCAGTTAACAGAGATCCCCAAAGGACCCTTTGAATTTTCAAGATAGGCAGTTATATATAAGATACTTCATACTGTTATTTTCTCCGATAGATACATCAGGACCTTTACCTGTAGTTTGCATGACAGAACCGATCCTATATCGTTTCAGACCACTGTCATTATTTTCGTTTGAATTCATTTCATTGAATGCTAAAGCTGTAGGTTTCGAAGATACTTAGGATATCGTGAGAAATATATTGGGAGAAAATCGATCTTCATAAAAACCTGAAAGATTTAGTTTTCGCTTATTCTGGGAGTAAGCATACAAACTACTTTGTTGTTGTTGTTGTGGGGAGAGGGTTATGGAAGAGCCTAAAAAGTTGTAAAAAAGGTGTTTCGTATTGAGTTAAAGATACAGGGATTTTAGGATGGGATGTTTATGATTTATTGTTTATGATTTATTTAAAAATGAAAAAGTAAAATATAAATAATATATGTAAACAGCTACAGAAACATGGCGTATACCTCTAAATTTTCGTTATTTAATAAACAACGCTCTATTTGACCGTGAATTTGAGCACGTTTTGATTTGTTTGGTATACTGAATTCAGCTATGTTTCTGTCCAATTATTTTGTTTCCACGTATAACTGACAGTATATGAACGTGTTTAATTGTTGTCCCTTTTATTTACAACTTATGCGTGGGGGAAAATCTTGTATGCGTCTCTATTGTTGTATATGATAAGCTTGGTAATCAGTGAGGATCAATCATAAACAATAAATATTTTGAAAGTAAATATTTCCTTCACCATTGATCTAGAAATTGTCATTTGATTTTTTTTTCATCGAATAAAATCTAAGCTTTGCAAACATATTCATATATATAAAATAACATGAAAGATGCAATTAAACCAAAAAAGAAAGGAGATGCCCATCCATGTAAATTAGGCAGTTCACCTTATATTCGATAACTTGATAATATTATATTACAATCACTAAACTGAAAAGGTGTCGTCACAAAACGTTAACATTCTAGTCTGGGAAGACTGTACTTCTTCATATCTCTATTTTGGGCTAACAAATTTGTAATGTTCGGTATATATATATATATATATATATATATATATATATATATATATATATATATATATATATATATATATATATATATATATATATATATATATATATATATATATATATATATATATATATATATATATATAATATATATATATATTATATATATATATATATATATATATATATAAAGATATATGCCACGAAGGAAAAATAAACGAATGAGGATCTGCAAGATCTTTCGACGTTAAACATCCTTTACTGAGCTGAGACTGACATAAATACGGGAAAAGACAATACAAGAAGATTCGTATAACTGACAGATAGGGATTATAAAGAGATTAGTACCGAGAATCCGACACACCTGGAAGATGAAAAATCCTTCCCAAACAAGCATAAACAATGGGTGCAATTAAAGGTTTAAGACAATCATCTCAGATAGAAGGTCAAGACAATTAAAGGATTATAGGTGACAGCTATTCAGAACGTGGTAAACAAAAACCATATTCACAATACATGTCAGACATACATTACAACAAAATAATAACTCTAAGGCAACTGATTTTTATTTAAGTCAGTAATTATATCTTTGAGGTCATTCCTCAACATGTTACAGATACAAGGGTCTAAATGAAAAAGGCCATGACTAACATTGAAATTACAATGAAAAGTAAGTTGTATTAAAGCAGATTCTAAAAGATTTCGTGATAAGACATCTCTTGATCTTGTAATTACTGAACTACCAACCCAATTTATTCGGTGGTTGTTTTCACTTAAGTAAATGAATATTGCATTAGATTTTTGCCCAGTTTTTACAGAATGTTTATGTTGGCTTAGCCTTACTTCTAGGCCTTTGCTAGACTGTCCGAGATAAAATGAGGGACAATCCATACATGGAATTTTATATATTATGTTGTTGCTTTCTCTGGGCCCATTTTTATAGTGTGAGTAACGCGCAGAAAGAAAATTCTAAGAACATTCTCAGTTTGCCTTACTTTAACGGATTTGAAACCATTAAATCATTGTTAAAAGCTTTTAATATCAACCTTGTTTTTTCCTATAATAACACACTAAATGGAAAGTTAATAAAAAATGGCCCCAAAGAATGCAACAACATAATATATAAAATTCCATGTATGGATTGTCCCTCATTTTATCTTGGAGAGTCTAGCAAAGGCCTAGAAGTAAGGCTAAGCCAACATAAATATTCTGTAAAAACTAGGCAAAAATCTGATGCAATATTCATTCATTTAAGTGAAAAACAACCACCGAATAATTTGGGTTGGTAGTTCAGATCAAGAGATGTCTTATCACGAAATCTTTTAGAATCTGCTTTAATACAACTTACTTTTCATTGTAATTTCAATGTTAGTCATGTCCTTTTTCATTTAGACCCTTGTATCTGTAACATGTTTAAGAATGACCTCAAAGATATAATTACTGACTTAAATAAAATCAGTTGCCTTAGAGTTATTATTTTGTTGTAATGTATGTCTGACATATATTGTGAATATGGTTGTTTACCACGTTCTGAATAGCTGTCACCTATAATCCTTTAATTGTCTTGACCTTGTATCTGAGATGATTGTCTTAAACCTTTAATTGCACCCATTGTTTATGCTTGTTTGGGAAGGCTTCTCATCTTCCAGGTTTGTCGGATTCTAGGTACTAATCTCTTTATAATCCCTATCTGTCAGTTATACGAATCTTCTTGTATTGTCTTTTCCCGTATTTATGTCAGTCTCTGCTCAGTAAGGACGTTTAACGTCGAAAGATCTTGCAGATCCTTCGTTTATTTTTCCTTCGTGGCATATATCTTTATTTATGGATTTATCACGTTCCTAACTTTCGTGATTCAGTTATACACACACACACACACACACACACACACACACACACACACACACACACACATATATATATATATATATATATATATATATATATATATATATATATATATATATATATATGATATATATATATTATATATATATATATATATGTGACGGGTATTTATTTTTTTATTTCTCTTTGTTATGTATGCATGGTGTACTTATGAGTTCTTATTCTCTCTCTTCTTCTTCTGGTTCTCTTCGTTGTTACGGGTAATGTTTGAAAGGTTATTTGTCATATGGGCTAACCTTCATTTATCACTTGTTACAGTCGAGTTTCTTTTCTCATAGGAACAATTAGATTATTAATTCGTTTTAGCTATGTGTCTCAGGAGTTTCTTCTTATTTTCTTTGGCATGGGAAACGTCTCAGGACTCTGGGCAAGTTAAACACCACTTACTTATTTTTTATAATTACATAAAGTACAAAGTTCACACTATGGATTGACAATACTATCACACTAAAATGGAACAGAGTGAGAAGGAACACAGCCTCCCCCTATAAGGAATGGTTCTTGACTGAATTTCTCTATGACTTCAAATGAAGTCTGGACCTAACTGTTTCAATTAGCTCCTCCTTAACTATCCTCTAGGACACATCCTACTTCTTCATGAATGGCTTCCTTACTTCCGGTGCCACCTCCAGATTAGTTTGATTGGTTTCGTCCCTTGACGGTAACCACCCACTGAAGGAGTAAAAGTTCATATTTTCTGGTGCGGTTTGCATCTTTCTGTTTTCAAAAACAAGTGCCAATTTTTTGGTCTGGTTTACGAAACTGCTATTCGTGCAGTCTTATGCTGTACACATCGACTCCCTTTTCTACCTTAACTTCTGGTAGATTCTTCATCACTCTACTTTCACTATATATATTCTACCAGTGGTTTTCCTAACTAAATTTTCCTAGCTATACTTTAGACAGACTTTTGTTGTTTCCTAACATATATATATATATACATATATATATATATATATATATATATATATATATATATATATATATATATATATATATATATATATATATATAAATATCACATCACCGTTGTTCACATAAATTATTCGAGCTACTCCTTTAAGACCTAATTTGGTCTACCTCTGAATTGATATATTTCATATATATAACAGAAGGGGCATTTTTTTGTTGATATCGTGCTCTCATAGGATCGAACCACTGTCCAGCGGTCAGGGACGAAATCAAGACGACAGTGACGTTATCGATTCGACTAACAAGTAAGGTAATAAGTTTATATCGATTCTGACCTTTTAAATCACCGTCGAACTCGGTTATTCTTCATTAGAATTGATATCAACCCCCTCTACCTTGTTAACAAATTCCGAGGTAGAGCGAATTAGATATTAAAGGACATTTGTAGCTTTGAATAATAATGATAATATATATATATATATATATATATATATATATATATTATATATATATATATATATATAATATATATATCTATATATATATATATATAAATATAAAAATATATATATATATATATATGTGTGTGTGTGTGTGTGTGTGTGTGTGTGTGTGTGTGAGAGAGAGTATTAACTCTCTCTCTCTCTCTCTCTCTCTCTTTCTCTCTCTCTCTCTGTGGATGACGTGCAATGGCTTTCAAACTTTCTTGACAGTTCACCTAGCGAGTGTGAGTGATGGCCTTATTATCTGAAGGAGAAAGAGATCTACTTCATGTACCTTCTGTTCCAGGAGAGATAAAAGAGATGAAAACTCCTACTGTGTTTCTAAATCTTATAAAATATATGAGTCATCGTTTGAAGTCCTCTGAATATTTGAGATTGGTAATGCTTTTTCCGTATTTCCCCACTAATAAACGTTATTTGTAAACATTTTGGAGATGCTCTTTGACCTATGTATTTATTAGCAACATTCTGTTATTTCCAACTTGATTACATCTGTCGATAGGGTTATCGTAATTAATTGCTATTACCGTAAAGTTTCATTATTTTTGTCCGAGAAGAAAATTTATCAATATCTTTTCTCCCCATAAAAAGGTATTCCTTATTCATAGAACAATTTCATATGTTTAACTGATGTCTATCAAATAGTACGAGATTATATGGAAATGAAATTTCTACAAATGCATTATTATAAAATGCTGAAGGTGATCTTTTATTTTATCAGAACAGGATTCTGGTATACTGGTATTATCAGCATAGGATTTCAAGTCCAGTTAAGCAGGGGCCATAATCAGTGTCGGTCATATTCCGTAGGCGTAGTTCAATTCCAGGCTGGGGTCGTCTTTGGTTTGCAGCTGGTGTTGATGCTGTAAACCAAAGGCGGAATATTATCATCACTGATTATGACCCCTGCTTGACCTGGACCCAGTATACCAGAATCTTATTTTAATAAAATAAAAGATTACCTTCAGCATTTTTATCATTTTTAAAAATTCCCAATATGAATATTGGCTAATTACTCAAATACAACGCTGAGCCAGAAAATAGGATTATAAGAAAAATAGAAAAAACAATACACAAAATCAATTCGACCAATTCTGCCATCTCTTTAATAGTATTTGTCTAAACGAGGATCTTTCACCAAATTATTATTATTATTATTATTATTATTATTATTATTATTATTATTATTATTATTATTATTATTATTATATTATTATTATTATTATTATTTTATGATTATTATTATTATTATTATTATTATTATTATTATTATTATTATTATTATTATTCCCATATTTTCCAAATAAATCAAGTCGAAGCCCAGGCATAGACTCACATACGAACTCATTCGCCAAGCTTTCTCTTTCCCTAAAACTCTAACCCATCCTCTGTTTCTCCCGACTGCGCTTGCCTCTTCTCGCCTTCGCAGGTAACGTTCCAGACGATGCCAGAGGCAGCAGCCAACTTGAAGATAAATGCAGACGATGGGCTGAGACTGACAGCGTGTCAGCCTGGGGGCAAAACAGAGATTATAAAAACACGCTAGAAGACGCGCCCGGATATAAGGGCTGCTCTACGAGCAAGAGCCTGTGCTGGCACAAGGCCAGCTTAATCTCAAACAACAACAACGCGCCCGGCCTTAGAAACTCACCAGCCAGAGAGACGTTCAGATCCACTCGGTGAACGGCATTCACTCCTTGGCGGCCCCCCAACCCCCCTTTCCCCCCTTGGCTCATCTGCTTTCATTGGTGCTTGCACAACTTAAATTCACTCCATAGTGCATTGCCCGGATTCATCACACCATAGAAGAGGTGGATTATAGTTTCAAAGGAAGGTAAACTGAGAGTTTCAGTGCGCAGTCAAATCTTTTCCTTTTTGCCTTCGTATCTCATTTCTGTGCCACGTGTGAGCTTTGTTCGTGTTCTCCTTTCTTAACCCAAACGTCCCCCCCCCCACCTCACCCCCCGCCCTCCACAGCCTTGTGTTCCCTGGGTTTCTCATGAAGCTAATATTGGTTTAAGGTGATGTGGTTTCCTTCTTTATAATTTTACTTTTTGCTTCGATGCTTGACTGACCCCTTTTATTAGCGTTTATTAAGAATATTTATTAGAAGAGATAATGTAAGCTGGTCTGTGTATCAACATCTTCCCGCTTGAATACCGTAACTTTCTTGAAGTAATTCAGTCATTTCTTTGCCATTCAAGGATATCTGTAAAGTAGACTTTTGTTTAAGAGATCATAAGACAAGGCGGCCTGACCCATCCAGTCAGTTACTCTGTGTGGCGCATGTGTATTTATTTATCCATACCTCGTTCCAGGAATCCATACCCTGTTCTATCCTGTTGTGGACGGTGGATTCTCTATCCCTAAATGCTCTGGGCACTCCTGGGCTCAAGTCCCTACTTGTGTCGGCGGACCGGCCACGTGTTTCTGCAATCAACCTTATTTAAGAGTTAGAACTTGGGCCCGAAGAGTCCTTAGCACCCTTAAGGTACAGTTAAATTGATTAAGTATTTGATGTGTAAATGTATTCCCTATGAATTAAACCTGAGACTTTTACATTCAATCTTCCCTTATTCTGTCACTGCCTTCGGTCCATAGAGTTTTTGGTTAAAGTCTAGACATCTTACAGGCCTTTTATAAGTTCAAGTAACTGCTAAATCCTTGCTGTGCAAGATACAGAGGTCCAGAATTTTAATATTATCATTCTTATCCTGTTAAAAAGAATGGCTTTTTTTAGAACATTAATTATATATAGTAATTTTTCTACTCTTCCTATGAATCACTTTTCTAGCTCAGTACTATTATTTAATGATTGAACAATGTTCATATAGGTATTTAATAGAAAGGATGTTGGAATGTTTTATTTTCATCTAAAAAAAAAAAAAAAAAAAAAAAAAAAAAGGAATTCTAGCGGCTGGTACAGCAGAGTTTGTGTTCGTGCAGGGCTCATCGCCTTCTTTACTGGATGACTGGTCTTATTCAAACAGGGTTCATCTCCTGTTATGCTGGTATAACTGTTCGTGGCTGGGCAGGGTTCTTCGTTGGGTATTCAGGATGGTATTCTATAGTTCTGCTTGTATTATTTTCCCTTTTGCTGACTTGTTTCGACCTCCTTACAGGTCATTATCGGGACGAGTTAGCAAAGGAACTAGAGAAAGAATGTCTTGGTGGTAGTATTTTTAGCGGCTCAGCTCAGGTGTTGATTTTTCATTGGCTGAGACGGTCTTGGGCGAAGTCTAGGATGCTGCACGACCGGTCACAGCTCTTCTCAAATGCGAGTGCTCAGGTATTTCTGGGGGTGGGTGCTGGAATTCCTGGCATACTGCAGACATACCTGATTATGCTATTATTCGCAGCAAACCTTCGGGCATTGGTGAGGAGGAGAAACGTTTCTTGTGTGATATTTAATTTCAACTTCTCCTTCCCAGTATGCAACACTTCCAGGAAGCGTAGGTGGTCGTGGTTGATTGTCTGGTCAATAATGTCAAAATTAGGATAATATTGTTCCTTCTTAATTGTTTTGCATTGTTGAGTCCTGGCATGATTATGGATGGCTCTTTCTTGGGAATGACAAGTGATTTTTTGGGGGAAGGACATAGTGGTCATTTCAACGCATTTGCCTAGGCATCATCTAAATTTCCGTCAGTTCTTCCTCAGCAATGGCTTCCACTAACCACTCACCTGTTTCTCTTCTGATAGCATCTCTCTATGTTCATCTTTTATTCCGTATTCTGTATTCCTAACATTTAATTCCTCACAGTAAATTTTTATTCCAAATAAAGTTATTGTTTTATCTGTTATGTTTCTCTTGATTACCATATCCATAATTCTTTGTCCCAACAGAGGTAAATACATTTCATATAATGTACCTTCCATATCCAGGAACACTCCTAGTTGTCCCTTTGTCCATATAATGGAATATTGTAAACTCGTCATTCACTCTTTCCACTTAAGTTTATTTAACATTACCCCACGGTTCACATTTTTTTTGCGTTATATGCTCTTCTCGCGTCCTTGATATAAAAAAGATCAATCTTAACACTATTTATGGGCGCATGTTCACCCTGTTGTTTTTAACTTACATTGATTTTACCTTTTGCAATAACACAATAATAATTATAAGAAATTCTAGCCAGTCCAAGTCTCGCCTTTACACACATCTGTTAACTATCTATATATAGTTTAACAAACTCTTACTTCCCCATTATTCTATGTCCAAAGTATCATCTAAAACATTTTCGGAAATCTAGCATCGTTTCTTACAAAAACAAATTGTGTCTCTAATTGGCGATACTTACTATATATATATATATATATATATATATATATATATATATATATATATATATATATATATATATATAGATATATATATATAATTGTTTAGGATTTATAGTTTTACAAACCAAAAAATTATGTTAAGCTGCAGTAAAAGATAATATCAATACACTCTGATCCCAAGCATAGTCAACTAAAGAATTTAATATTTAAAAGAAGAAATTGCTAAGAAAATTGTGAAGATTTTACTGCAACCTCTGAAAGGCGAGAATAGAAGAGAAGATGCCTCGAAAAGTAGAGGCGATTGAGGGGTCCCGATTTTGAATGCCAGAGGCAGGATGAAGGACTAAGAATTAAATATTGCCTGTGACGCAAAGTAAATACAGACGCACCTCTTTCTTCAAGTCTGTGCTGGATGTTGACAATAATCGGTTGCAATAAATATTACGTAACAGTAATATGGTAAGCATACCACTCGATTGAGCAATTTAGGTTCTGTTTCTGAAATTGTTAGTGTGTGGCACCATAACTTTGTATGTTGGCTGGCCGTAACATAATGAAATATGGAAATAAGATACTCGAAAATTTTTCCAGGCTAATTCAGGAATCTCAACATCTATTATTTCTGTAATAAAAGTTCGTGTGTAATGAATATTTTCAATAACACTATGAAGGTTTTATTTAGCTACAAATTTCTCTTCGATTTTTTATATTAAACTAAATGTTAAAATAAAATTCATTGCTTGAAATAATATAAATTCTTAAGGTTCTTCTCATGCAAGGAAAATTTCAACTCATGGCATTTTCTGTTTATTCAAGAATTGCCCTCAGCGCAGATAGCTTTGTACATTAGCATAATGTACATAACTATCTGTGCTTACATTATACTAATACTTAAATCAGTATAATGGACATACCAGTATATAAGCATAGATCATGTCATTATATTAGTGTTGTATTTTTTATATGTGGTAAAAACTAGAATTTACACGGAGTTGGTGACGTCTCGAGTAAATACGGGATGGAACACACTTAAAAACTGAGGCAGTGGACTGGAGTAAGTCAGTAAATACTGAAAGCGATCCTGTTGGAGAAAGCTGTGGGGTAAAGGCTGAAGGAAAGGTGGACATGTCGGAAGGTCTTGAGTGCTCTGCAGACCTTCAGTTGCCTCTCACAGATTTCCGTGCACCGTCCATCGGTGACAGGTGGCTTTTGCGTTCTGCCTCGAAATCTTGTCCAGATTGATCAACAGTATTCTTCCTACCCGACAGGAAACTGTTATCGGGGAGAATAGTTTAATTAAGACGTCTTAACAATTGGTTAGATATAGCTGATAATAACAGAACATTAAAGGATGGCAATGGGAAAAAGTCATAATGAAAGAACAATCTAATTATAATGAACATCAGAAATACGAAAAAGGAAAATATATTGTATGTTGAGATGTAAAAATAGGAAATAATAATGATAGTCATAGTGATGATGAAATAATAATAAAATAATTATACCTAAAGTAGAAATGGCATCAGATTATGTACAGTAATAAGGAAAATAAGCGAAGAACCAAAATCCCCAATCATAAAATGAATAACGATAATGATAGGAATTTACTACGTGATAGGTTTTTGGATATTAACCCCAATATCGATTTCAACTGGATCCTTACTTGCGCAGGTTAAGTAGCTTTTCGCAAATCTATACAACACCAAAGATCACTTAATGGGAAATTACTGAACTTATGTAAATTGTCACCTTGGAATAAATGTTATAACTCAGACAATATAAAAGTTTTAACTGGCGTTGACCTAGATGAGGACTGCAAAATTCTTTTGAGCCTGGGTCTTAATTTTTCTTTGGGGATGGAAGATATGGATTTTATAAAAGGAATTGGAAATATCAATTTGTTCAATTTTAAAAATTCAGACTTTAACATGGATTTCGTCAAAGGGATTTTATTCAGTTCGTTTGAGGAAAAAACAGTACATCTTCCTAAACGTCTTTTAGAAGCTCTTCACAGACTAAAAAACAAATCTGACATTAAAATATCTAAGGCCGACAAGGTGGGATGTGTGGTGGTTATGAGTAGGACAGATTACCTTATTAAGGCAGTTAGATTGCTCAGCGACGCTAATACTTACAACAAGATTTCTGTAGCTCCGTCCATTTCTGACATTCAGTCCACGTTTAACAAGAAAATTAAGGACATTATAAAAGGTAACATTACCAGAGAAATTAAAGAGGTTATTCTCAGTAAATTGACAAGAAAACTACCCTCGTTTAGTTATTTTTATGGTCTTCCAAAAATCCACAAGGAGGGCATCCCTTTGAGGCCCATTGTAGCAATACTCCTCAGGCTGATTTGACCTCTTGGTTGGCGGATGTTTTGGGTGACTTAGTGGGTAATATATCTAGCTCCCATCTTAAACATAATCTTGATTTCATTGATAGAATTATGGGTAAAAATTTGGATGGAATTATGTATAGTTTGGACATCGTCTCCTTATTCACTAATGTGCCTCTTGATTTTGTTCTAACTAATTTGGTCAAAATTGCCGAAAAAGGAAAATTCACGCCACCTATTCATATTAATAAGTTTTGTGAGCTTATAAAGACGTGTGTAGAATCCACCATATTTGAGTTTGAAGGAGATTTCTATCAACAAAAAGCAGGGGTTGCTATGGGATCCTCGTTGTCGCCTGTTTTAGCTAATCTTTGTATGGAATTTTTTGAAATACTTTTTGTGGACAAACTTCCAGATGATTTGAAACCTTTTATATGGGTAAGATATGTTGACGATATCTTTATTGTTTTTAAGGACGATGCCGAAAGTTTTGATCAGCTTCTTTTGTACAAACTGAATAGTTTTCTTCCATCCATCACGTTTACAGTGGAAAGGGAAGTCGACAAGCGTCTGCCATTTTTGGACTTGGTTGTTCACAGGGATGATGTAAATAAGTCTTTTAAATTCTCTGTTTTTCAGGAAAAGTACTCACACAAATACGTACATACATTTTTATTCATGTCATGACGAGAAAATCAAACGCAACTTTCTGACGAATTTGTTTTTTAGAGCTTTTAGAGTTTGTGACCCTAGTTTCATTGACCAGGAAATTCAATTCTTGACTACGAGTTTCAATGTTATGTTACCCCAAGTTTTTTATCGACAGATGTCTTTCTAGAGCCAGAAGTATGTTTTATAATCCAAGGGAACGCTGCTCGACTGCTAATTTTAAATGCCTTCCCCTTCCTTATAATCATGACCTGAAAAAAGTTTCCTATAATCTTAGAAAAGAAAGACATGGTTATAGCGTAGTTTTTTCAATACCCTAATACTCTTAAAAAGAAAATTATCAAAAACAGTTGCAGAAAACCAAAACACCGATGTTGGAGTCTATATGATGTAAAAATTGTGACAAATGCTATATTGGTGAAAGCGGTCGTTCCCTGGACCAGAGGAAACGTGAACATGTTACAGCTTGCCGTTTGGGCAACGTTTACAGCGCCATTGCCAAGCATACTTGGGATTCCGATCATGCCATCGACTTCAAGGGAGGAAAAGTCATTTATAAGAGTGCGGATAGGACCACTAGGAGAATTGTGGAAGGAGCTCTTATCACTTTGAATACAGAACAATTTACTTTTGAGTGAAGAAATTTGCAAAAGGGTCCAGAATAAAGAACTTCAGAAATGTGTACAGCCTCCTTCAATCCGATAATGTAAATAACCATCCTTCGCCCGTTCCAAAGCCTAATCTACAAACTACCTTTTTGGTTAACGACCGTCAAGATGTCATTCAGAAGAAGACCGGCGCTTTGTCCCGCCCCGTAGATCACAACGAATTATGGAAAGGCAAACGACCCAATGACTTGTTCGAATTTCTTAACCTTGTTAATGTTCTTTGTCTGTTTGTTTATGTTTATTTGGAATTCTTCACCAATACCATGTCTCATTTGCTTAGTGATCAAGTCCACAGTAGGATGGACGAAAGCTTTAAGCTTTGTATAAATATATTATATAGATAAACAAGGATATACTGTGGATCCCTCTATTGATATATATATATATATATATATATATATATATATATATATATATATATATATATATTATATATATATATCATACATATTTTTTTTCTTTAACACGGGGAGCAAGAAGTTATGGAACCAGGTTTCAGATAGAACCTGAGAGAATAGGAACGGCCTAAAGAAATTAAAGAGCGAAAGAGAAAGAGAGAGACGAATGGTGCTAATTATCGAATAAGAAGAGAAATAAGGAAGAGAGAGAGAGAGGAGAGGAGAAGGGAGGAGAAATAAGGAGAGAGAGAGAGAGAGAGAGAGAGAGAGAGAGAGAGAGAGAGAGAGAGAGAGAGAGAGAGAGCTAGAAAGAGAGAGAGAGAAAGTATATCGGCCTAGCTAACTCCAAAACATTAGACCAAAATGAATTACCAGTTGTACACAAAGGGGATTTTTCTTTCTTTTCTCTCTTTCTTTCTTATTCTGTGGTTTCAGCTGATGAGGATTATGGTGAAAGGGATTTTGTATCGTTTTTTTCTCTTTTCTTTCTTATTCTGGTGTTTAAGTTGATGAGTTTAAGCAAGAAGGGATTTTCTTTTTTTTTCTCTTGTTTCCCTGTTATTCTGTTGTTTCAGTTGGTGAGGTTTAAGCAGATTAGCTGTTTCTTTTCCCTTTCTCTCTTTTTCTTCTTACTCTCTCGTTTCAGTTGCTGAGGATTAAGTAGAAAGGGGACTTTTCTTTCTTTTTTTCTCTTTCCTTTCTTATTCTGCTGTTTGAGTTGACGAGGATTAAGCAAAAAGAGGATTTGTCATACTCTGCTTCATCTTCAATCTCTCCAGGCAATTAAATAGATCGTTATTTTAGCAAAGCCTTGCACTTCTAATTGAGACCAAGTTTCTAAAACAGTTTTATTTAGCATGAATGACCGGACTTCTTGGCATATTGCTTCTTGGGACTGGGGTGCTAGGTCACAGAGAAAGGTGGGAGAGATTGGACAGACATGTGACGATCACTTGCACATAGGGCGTCAACGCGTCATTGCTATGCGATGACTCTGAGAAATGGCAGTGGCAGCCACTACAGACACCGGCGGCAATAAAGCCACTTCTGGCACCCAGTGCTGTTTAAGAATTGTGTTCCATACAGAAACAGGATCACACAGGAACAGGGGATCATATTTTATTTTCATGAAAATCTTTATAACTATTGAAACAACCTCAGGTAAACATGAACCTTGGTTAAGTCTGACAATTTTTCCTAATACTAATACTACAATATACATAGTATCATGAAGCCTAGGCCTGGCTTGAATGAAGTTTTAAGTGTTAATGATATTTATAATGTTATTTATAACATTTTTAAATGTCACCAATAAGTTCTCAATCCTCGTTGCACACAAAGATCTCAGCTGAATTTGATCGGCTAGAACACTTAAAGGTAGTAGGCTATTTTGCAATATTACCATTATCATTTTTACCCTGTACTTCAAATTTATACTATATTATAGCATTAAAAGTAATCTTTACCAACTGGCCAGCCTACAAGGTAAACTTTACAATTGCCAACTATCTGTTTGAATTGGTTTTTGTTACCCTTATTCATTGTTCATAGTCTCTGATCTTCTAATGACTTCGATTATCTCTCTCTCTCTCTCTCTCTCTCTCTCTCTCTCTCTCTCTCTCTCTCTCTCTCTCTCTCTCTCTCTCTCTCTCTCTATATATATATATATATATATATATATATATATATATATATATATATATATATATATACTATATATATAATATATATATATATATATATATATATATATATATATATATATATATATATATATATATATATATAAATATAATAGACCCCACGGTTTAGTTGTTATAGTCGTAATAGAATAGGGCATACTCAGAGGTTTTGCCGAGATAAATGTTGTGATAGTTGTGAGAGTTCTGATCACTCACAGCGGTCTTGTCCTCTTAAACGGAATAGTTTTTAGCATTTCAGAGTTTTGGTAACCATGCAAAGAAAGCTCATCAAAACGATCATTTAAAGGGAGGCCGATCAGTCAAAAAAGAAAGGGTGAATTACCCATGTCATATTGCACTATTGGAAGATGAAATTGAACTGAAGCCTGTGGTGAGAGGGACAGTTTTCAGTCCCGATGTTTTAATTTTTATCGATACGGTTGCATCAGTCAGAAATCACATAGAGTTGCATGGAAGTGCTCTACATTTAGCAGATGGGTAAAGGTTAAAGGAAAAGCGTCTCATTTTATAGTATCTGGTTCTAAGTTTCCTTCTATACTTTCTGGGCGCAATGAGAGAAACAAATTCGTTTATCCTAGCCAATAAAAAAAAAATTCAAAACATCCAGACTGGACTTTTTAAGAGGCATTATAGAGACCAAAATATATCCCTTATTGATATACATTCATGAATTAAACTGAATTTTCAGAGTAATGCAATTGTCTAATTGTTATTTAACAGTAAGGTTAAAATTGCTTTGGTTAGTAACACCAAATATTACTTCAGTCTTTAAGTGTATCTATATTGGTTTTGGTCTATATTTTATATTCTGGATTCTGTGCTAAACTTAGACCTTGGATAACTACGAAAATCATTAAGGCAGGCCATTAGAAATTGAATCACGTTAGTAAAATTAGGGGAATGAAAGTTTCATATCACCACTGACATAACAATGATAAAAAGAAGGACCAGTCGAGGGTGAAAATCTAGATAAATTGCCTTTAGTTGTATAGTAATTGTCACCTTAATTCATTCCAAGTGCACTAAAAAAAAAAGAAAAAAAGTAAGACTGTGTTAGCTTTATGACCTAGGGAAACTTAACCAAAACCACATATTTTCATGCTGATATGTAAACTAGCATTTAAAAAATCAGTAAAGAGAATAATATATCGGAGACTTTTTCAACCTAATTAAGACTTTTCATGCCTAACGTGAAGTGTAAGAATATTTTTCTTTTTATTCCCAGTTACTGAATATGTATATTCTTTCTAAGATATAAATCCGAAATGACATGGAAGAAGACCAAGTCCGATGTCAAAAAATTTCAAACATAGTACGAGTCGAAATATTACTTATACATCTGCGTGGGACTTTGAACGTCGATTTCGTCTTTCACTGGTCGACTACAGGAACGAATCAACTGATGTAAGGTATCTAGCGTACTGCTTACCAGGGTGACTGATGTAACGCTATGAAAGGAAAACGTGGGTTGGAATACCTGCTTCTTTTCTTCTTATATATGATAGGTCTCTTATCAATTTGCCACAATCGTCTGTTATTTTCATGTTTCTACGCTTTGGGATTTAAGGTGATATCACTGGTCTCATGTCTGGAGTACACAAGATGGTCACAAGTATAAATCTGCTGAAAAGACCCGTGTTGCTCTGTTTCAGTGATCAATAGACCAACAATGCTCAGATATGGTGAGTTGTACATAAAACGCCAAAGAACGACTCGGTGGCGATGGTATTACGAAGTTAAAATCCATTTACATATTGCACTAAAGCAATTGTTATCAAAATGGAGAACTTTTATACTTCTAATAGATATACAAATAGCTCCATAACACAAGATGGCAAGTAAAATTCTTCCTTTTCGATAAACTATAAATATGAGTAGAGATTTCAGGAGCAAAAACTAAATTTTTTTAGGAGCTTAGGTGGTCAGCAGGGTTGATTCTGGTGGAAATATGATGAATTTTTTCTTTCAATAAGGGAAAATTATTCTATATTTAATGGGTGGTAATGAGTTAATTGGTATGATGTCACATTTTTCGCATTCGTATTCCCTAAAAAAGTGATTATTTGCTGGGATGAGATCATTTATTGTCAGGGGGGAATTCTGTCGTGTGGATTTATTGTTCCCGGTCACCACTTATAAATAAACAATTCTGAGATGTGAGAGATTTTGTGGAAGCATATTTAAGAATCTCTTCTTCATACTAACAATAGTTTGTGTAATAACGGACGTCGAAGAAACAACTTGATTAAGCATAACCATTAGCCATTAGCACCGATTGTCACAGAATAAAATGGAAAACATCAACAATAAATCTATTAAAATATTATACACACAAACACACATACGCACACACACACACATATATATATACATATATTCATTATGACTATTGTAACTTATCAGTGAAGTACATATATCATGATTTTATTCATCCATTTTACATAACAAGGTAGCCATCAAAGTGCAATTTTGACTAAGTTACACTATTTTCATTATGAAAGCAATGCAAGTGCATGAACATCAACCAGAATCACAAATAATACAAAAATAATGAGTACAGGATCATCACTAATAATTCCATGAGTAGCGCTTCGGGTGGTTTCGTGTTGCGACATCGTGTGGTGATAATGC
Organism: Macrobrachium nipponense; assembly: GCF_015104395.2. NCBI lineage: Eukaryota > Metazoa > Arthropoda > Malacostraca > Decapoda > Palaemonidae > Macrobrachium > Macrobrachium nipponense. Next base: position 16,944,397 of record NC_087220.1, on the reverse strand, counting down.
AAGCCTTGCATTATCACCACAAAATATGCTATCTCATATGACTGCAACTATGTGCGAGAAAAAGACAGAGAGCTAATCTGTGTGGAGAAGAATGTTGAAAGATGATCGCACGAACACACACACACACACAGAGAGAGAGAGAGAGAGAGAGAGAGAGAGATTGTACAGTTCTGTATATATTTTAAATATTTGTGCAAAGCTGTCAAAGAGAAGGAATTTTTAAAGATGCTAATTGTTTACCCTCAGATAATAAGATGTGAGAAACTGAACAACGAAGACGAGAAATAATAATTCATTCAGTCGTCTTCAACTAAGGCAAAATAATACACATATCAGGTACCTAGACGACATCTGGGTAAGAGAATATTATTGGATGACAATTTATTGCAAATTCTGATTTATATGTGTTCGCTGTCATTAATTAAAACAAGGGGAGAGTGATGCTCAAACGATGTGTCTGTTAGCTGGCTAATATAAGGTTTCACTCTCTGAAATTGTGTTACTTCAAGTATTTTTATATGCCGGATTTTTACTTTCAGCTTTAATGCAACTTGTCTTCATTGAAGTGTAACTGATGCGAATGAAATAAATCCTTAGCAAGACAAAGGAAAATTTAGATATTCATACTATGTAGAGATATTAATTAAAATCAGATGGAATATATGTATATATATATATATATATATATATATATATATATATATATATATAATTTATATATATGTGTGTGTATGTTATATATATATATATATATATATATATATATATATATATATATATATATATATATATATATATATATATATATATATATATATATATTTATATTATGTGTGTGTGTTTGTATGTATATATATATATATATATATATATATATATATATATATACATATATAATATATATATACATATATATACATATATATATAATATATATATATATATTATATATATATATATATATACATATATATATATTCAAATGTACTCCGATGTGATCTATAAACTCCCTTGTTTAATTAAAGATTAATATTTTGCTTCTCATTATGCTGTTGAGTGTATAAACTACATAACATCACGGAATGCTTTGAAAATGGTTACAGAAATAACTAGCAGCCTCTTCTTTATCCAAGGCAATCCAGAAATATTTCATTTTTCTGTAACGCTGGAAAAGGGATTAGGCAAATACCAAGGAAAGAAAAAAAATAAACTTTAGTCTGAAGTAGAAGAGAGAGAGAGAGAGAGAGGAGAGAGAGAGAGAGAGAGAGAGAGAGAGAGACAGACTGTCCGGTGAAAGCAAAGGGTGGAAGTAATTTTTAACTCTTTTTCTCCCTCTGTTTTTCAAAACGTAACGGACTCTGTAAATCAGTTCTGTTTGTTGCCTTAAACTTTACTAATATAACAAAAGTAAAATAAAGAGTAAGAAACAAAATGCTACTTTTTGTTTCTTACTCTTGGTTTTCTCTCTCACTACAACTGGTAAGTAAAACGTCAATCGAATTAGGAGAGAAATCAATAATAGAGAGTTTCACCAAATTTTGTAATTGGTGTGAATCAAATGTGGTGGACACATGACAGGTGGCTTGAGAGAAATGCTCTCTAGCCAATAGGATGGCAGCTTCACGCCGCCAAACCAATGAAAAGTCAGTATGCGGATGACCCATCCTGGCTTGCAGCTATTCAAAGAGTACCTCCTACCAACACCGACAGTCCTCTCAGATCAATTGCCATGACTATGCTCATTGCAGCCGAAAGAAACATTGGCTTTTTAGCCCTATACTTATATGGTAAGCCTTCTGACTTTGCGCGCCACATTTGATTTACACCAATTACAGAATTAAGTGAAACCCTCGATTATTGACTTCTTTGTGATGACCATGGACACGATACCTGCCAGATGCAGTAACAGAGAAAACCATCAATAAAGAGAGAAAAGTTTCTACATAAAGAAAATGTAGCTGATGCAGCAACTTCTTTCAATAGCACATGGTTAAGAGAGGGTCTCCTATCAATTTTTTTTTTTTTTTTTGTCTACCATAGTGGTATTTATAGTGTGGGGTTCCGGGTTGCATCCTACCTCCTTCGGAGTCGATCCCTTTCCTTAATATGTGCGCTGTTTATAGAAGCACACTATTCTGCATGAGTCCTGGAGCTACTTCAGCCTCTGGGTTTTCCAGATTCCTTTTCAAGGATCTTGCAATCATGCCTAGGGTTCCTATGATTATGGGTACAATTTCCACTGGCATATCCCATATCTTTCTTATTTTTATTTTCAGGCCTTTACATATCCACTTTTTCTTTCTCTTATACTCTGGTGTTCCATGGTATTGCGACATCAATGAGTGATACTTTCTTCTTGATTCTATCAATCAACGTCACGTCTGGTCTATTTGCATTTATCACCCTACTGTTCTGATACCATAGTCCCAGAGGATCTTTGCCTGATCGTTTGCTATCACTTCTTCAGGTTGGTGCTCATAACACTTATTACTGCAAGGTAGCTGGTGTTTCTTGCACATGCTCCAGTGGAGGGCTTTTGCCACTGAATCATTCCTCTTTTTGTACTAGTTCTGTGCAAGGTATGGACATTCGCGTGCTATGTGGCACCCATATGCACTTCCTGCATATGGGTAAGATGCTATTTCCATTTATCGTTCTTAGAACATATCTGGTTCTTAGGGCCTGATCTTGTGCTGCTTTTATCATTCCTTCTGTTTCCTTCCTGAGCTCTCCCCTCTGTAGCCATAGCCATGTTTCATCGCTGGCCAGTTCTTCAGTCTGTCTCATTTATTGTCCGTACACTGGTTTGTTGCGCCATTCCTCTGTTCTGTTTATCATTCTCCTGTCTCAGTATATTTCTGGATCTTCGTCTACTTTTATCAGTCCTTCTTCCCATGCACCCTGGAGCCACTAGACTTCACTGATTTTCAGGTATTGCCCCAATGCTCTGGTCTCGATGTTTGAACGCAGTCCTCTATACTTAGTAGTCCTCTCCCTCATTCCTTTCAACTTTTATCGTATACTTTGTCCGTATTTGCTCTTGGGTGAGGTGCTTTGTGTATTGCCATATGTTTCCTAGTTTTCTGGTCTATGCTTCTGCGTTCTGCCTTCGTCCATTCCACTACTACTGCACTGAATTCCCACCATTATCCCAACATTAAGGGTTCAGTTGCCTGATGCGCCTTCTCCTCCACGGCCTTCTATCAAAAGCATCACCCTCCACCAAACCTCTTCTCTCTATATCTTCCTTCGCCTTATCTCGCCATCTAATTCTCTGTCTCCCTCCCGATCTTCTTCCTCTAACAGGTTCCTACCAAGCCCTCTTCACTCCTTCCTCGTCATTCATCCTCAACGCATGCCCATACCACCTCAATTGGGACTCTCTTCTCACCGCTGTAATCTAAATTAAGAATGCCTTTCTTCTTATTTCATAATTTTCCTATTTCTCAAGCATCGATATTCCATTAATTCACTTCAGCATTCTCATCTCTGTTCTTTCAAGCTTTACTTCCTCTTTTCTTCTTAGAGGCCATGTTCCTGATCCGTACATCAACATCGCTCTTATCACTGTGCTATAGATCCTGACCTTCAGCTTGATTGGCATTTTCTTATCAAATGCATTGCAGTACTTCGTGCATTGCTATACTTACTTCCAAAGATTTTCCGGTCATTGCTCAGAACTCTTTGTACATAACATGCTACCTTTTTTGCTTCACCCATTTATTTCATTCTACGATTTACCTGGAAATTCTCTAAATTTTAAATTTCTTCCAATAATTCATCGACCGCAGTACTCACTCGCTCACGTTATTTATTGTTTTCAGTAATGAAGGCCAGTTTCATTTTTTCCTCCTCAATGCAGATGTCACAAACGTCAGTTATTTCATATCCCATTCACGACATATTTCGTCCTTCCCACTATTTTCCTTCCAATGTAAAGACTTATCTTTGACCTTTCCCTTTACCCAGTCCCGCAAACTTTAAATATTCATACGGAATAGTGCGACGTTTTCTGTGACCCACTTTGTGCCAGATCAGTCACGACCAATAAAACTTCTTTTATATAAATAATTGGAATGTCCTGAAACTGTCATGATTTTAGGATACTAATTTTCACTATTAAATTTAGAACTTAAACTAAATGAAATTTATCAGCACAAGGATTAGTTTGGAAATAGAATAAAATTCTACGAAACTAGGGCATCATTTCGCCTCTCAGATACGGAAATTGAAAATAAATAATTTAGAAATGGGTGGAAATGTTCATAATTTTTTCATTGGAAATGAGTCAAAGTGAAAGGGTTCTCTTTCTATAAATTAGGACGTCCGTTTTATACTAAACTGGATTTCTTTATGAACAATATGGAAGTTGAAACACATTTTAAATGGTCAGTGTAACATGAGTTTTTGAATGTTTTCCTATTAATTTTCATTGAAGACTTTGCAGAAAAATTAAATCCTCGACTTACTAAAT
>NC_087220.1:16927423-16934923 GCF_015104395.2 Macrobrachium nipponense | reverse complement strand
GGATTGTCCTTCACCTTGTATTGACTGATGTCTACTGGTTGATAGAACCGCCTTCAATTTTCACTGTATTATGGGATAGATGTGGGCCTGAACTCTACGCCTCCCGTACTGGACCCTCTACTATGGCTGCCCTTCGTTTTGCTTTCGCTCTCCTCTTCCTTCTCCGAGTGAGACTTCGTGGCTATGTCAGCTTCCACGCTCTAATCCGAGGACGATATGGAACCCAACTCCTAACCACATGCAGAAGACTGGATAAAAACCACACGACAACTTCGTAAAGCTGAACTCGATTCAGAATTTCTACAATACTGTCGCCTGAATGATGTGGTCCGAATTTCGTCAAATTCAAAAGTATACAAGTCCTCTATATACCATACTCCTTTTATCATGATGCCACCACGAAATTGTTGGATATGGAGATTAACCATAAGAATCGAAATATTGTCAACTAACAGAATTGTCTAACGGTTTATTTGTAAACATAACAGGTAATTTATCCATCATTGATCGCGTTGTTTTTAAATATCTGTTTAATAATGTATTGCTGATTATGTATTAATGGTCCGATGTACTCACGAGAGAAAAACTGAGAAATGCTGGGTTTATTTATTCCTTCTTTTTCGAACAATAATAAAACTGTGTTTAATATGTCAAATTACAAATTATCTAAAAGAGAAGAGTTTCTGCTTTCTTTAGGATTGGATTTTTGCCTACCTTGTTTTAAACCTTCATATAACCAATTCTTTGGATCTATGGAATCATTATATGCTAGACTGCTTAGCCTCCGCCTCGATGTAGATGTACCTAAAATTCGTTCACAACTACAAGGTATAGCTCAGAAAACTTTTAACAGTTTAATGCTCCGTTTTGGACGCTCGTTGACTCCATTCTTTTCTAAGAACGACCTGAATATTCTTAAAGAACTTGGGAAACGAAAAGACCTAACAATAACAAAACCTGACAAGGGAAAAGGTACGTAATACTGGAATAAATACGAATACATACAAAAGATGGAAACAAATATCTTAAAAGATGAATCTAAATTCAAAAAGACAGGAGAACCTCAATATTCTGCTATCTTTAAAATAGAAGATCGAATCAACCGTTTTTTGAAAGTACCTTAAGGACTCGAAAATCATTAGTGAAAATACTTATACTTTATTATATAGCACAGGTGCCTCTTATGGGGTGATGTATGGGTTACCTAAAATCCAAATAAAGAAGGTATACCAATGAGGCCTATTCTCACTTCCTATACCACTTCTAATTACAAAATTGCCAAATTTCTTGTGCCTCTCCTAGCGCCTTTAACTACCAATATCTACAGTTGTAAGAATTCAGAACATTTTAAAGAAAAAATCTTACCCCAGGATTCAGACTTATTTATGGTTAGCATGGATGTGGAGTCTCTTTTTACTAATGTACCGGTAGAAGAAACCATTGATATTATTGTTAGCCGTATTTTTACTGACCCAGATGCCACTTTTAATAATTTTAACCTTACGGATTTTAGAAAATTGCTCGAGCTCGCTGTGCAGGACACAGCCTTTGTTTTTAACGGCAAAGCCTACATTCAGGTTTGATGGTATGGCGATGGGATCCCCTTTGGGTCCCACCTTTGCAAACATTTTTATTGTGCTCCCTGGAGGAACGCATACTGGACAACTCCGTCCTTTCTGGCCCATAACCACCCATTATTTTATAATAGGTATGTGGATGATACCTTCTTATTGTTCAGAGATAAAGATCAGGCTGACAAATTTCTTCATTATGCAAATGAAATACATCCTAACATTAATTTCACAATTGAATATGAAAAGGAAAATAAACTGTCATTTTTAGATGTAACCGTTTTTAGATATGATGATCATTTTAACACCACGGTTTTTAGAAAGGAAAACGTTTACCGGCCTGGGATCAAATTTTTATAGCAACTGTTTTTATAATTTTAAACTAAACTCCATGTCTACCCTCTTTCCAGGCTTTCAACATAACGTCTAACTGGAATCATTTTCACAATGAAATAACCTATCTCCACCAATTTTTCACTGACAATTGTTTTCCATCGAAACTTTTTTATAAACACCTGTACAAATTCTTGAACAATATATTCCATCCTAAAATTAAAATACCAACAGTGCCAAATTACACGACTGTTTGCAAGTGTCCCATTTATCCATAACCAAAAATTTCTACCATGAAAATTGAAAACTTGTTAATAAAAGTTTTTTTACCTGGCAATCGGAATTAAAACTAATTACCATTTGACAAACCCAATGAATATCAGATCTCTGTTTAAACACAAGGAGAAACTCAGTCCACTGATGACCTCAGGAGTCGTATATCTATTTAATTGCCCTAGATGTAATCTAGGGAAGTACGTCGGCTCCACACGGAGGTTACTCAAAGTGAGATTAGACTCTCATCGCGGCGTTAGTTATAGAACAGGTGTCAAATTAACTAATCCTGAGTTTTCATGTATACGCGAGCACACAAAGAAATGTAAACATGACATGAATTACAAAGATTTTAAAATTATAGGCCAATCCCCTAACGAACAGCATTTAGCTATTTAGAATCACTTTTCATTAACATCTCGTTCCGCAGTTAAACACCCAGTCTTCCTCAACAACACCTCTGTATCTCTCGTGAGTTCAAGTCGAAGCTGACCCGGCCTGAATTGTCACTCGGTCTGTGCTTTCAGCACCTGATGGTATTGACTCCTCCCTACTCTTGTACTTGCTTTTTATATTTGTTAACTTTTAAGCTTTTAATATGTATGCCGAGTTTGTGATTTTAACTTTTGTTTTGTCTCTCTCTTTAGCTTGATAATGGGACTTTTATGTCTTGAAACGTCGCGACAATAAAAGTACATATAATGGGAATAAAGGATTGTCCTTCACCTTGTATTGACTGATATATATATATATATATATATATATATTTTTAGCTTAGTGCCAGGAGTCAGGAGTCAATCCGTATTAATAACCATCAATGAAGGGAAGAGGACACACACATGTACATGCTGTCTTTATTGCAAACGTTTCGTAATTATCAAGTTAATTACATCATCAGGCTGTTAAAATGAAAAATAAATTTCCTAGTAAAATTGTAAAACAAAACTAAGTATTAAAAATTCAGAAATGCAAAAGTTAAAAAAGTTATTCTTACAAGTGTACAAAATATACACATTAAAATTAAGGAAGTTAAATTATTTAAAAGGACATACATTAAAATGAAAGATAAATGAACATAAAATAAGCAAAAATTGACAAAAGATTGAAAGCAGTTACAGAACAAAGAAGTTAAGGACCGACCTAGAGGAGTGACAGCGTTAAACTAAACGTAAACATAAAAAAAACAAACGTAAATAAACAACACAAGTCAAGACAAATACAGAGGGGAGGAAGACGTATGGGTATTCAACGACGGAACAAGTTGTTTAATTAAGAGCGATTCTAGAATAAACAAGGTCGTGCGGGTTGGTGGTATGGCCTAAAATACTGAAGTCTTTATTATCGATATATGTTTACATATTTTGGAGTGATTTCTAATATTGGAGTGTTCTGGGTTTGCAATCCTGCTGCCAGTACGGAAGCTTATGCCACGATGAGAATCGATACGCACCTTAAGGAGTCTGCTGGTGGATCCACACATAGGTCCCTGTTTGACATTCAGGGCAAGTATATTTATAAATAACACCAGAGGACATATAAGGTGATAATCGCTCCTTCGAGGTAAAGAGGAACCGATGGTGAAAGGGGTTCTTAGGGATTAATTTTATGTTTGATGGCATGAAAATGTTCCTGAATGATTTCTGTGAACTTTTTTGTGAAATTTCAATGTCATAGTAAATGGAAAGCATGCATAGAACTTCTTTTCATTTTAGGGACAGTTAAAACTTTTGGTTTAATAATGAAATGTTTTTTCAGTAGGTGATCTAATTCATATAAATTAGCTTAGTAGGGAAACAGTTATTGTTAAAAAAGTTAATTAAAAATGTTATCTCGTTATGGAAAAGGACCCAGTTCGACGATAAGGACAAGTGCTCGGTGGAGAAGGGTAGAAACAGAGTTGGACTTAAAATTCATAAAACAGGAGCTATAAAAGTTTTGGTACCAAGTCCAGTAAAAGTTTTCTTCCTAAAAATCGTGGTATTAAAACAGTCGTTTTTCTCTGAAAACTAAAACGTCCAGGAATGGTAGACGGTCGTTCGCCTCTTTTTCGATCGTAAACTTTATGCTTGGATGTATTGCATTGGCATATTCTACGAAGAGGTCAGCTTCATATTCACTTTTAAATAGGCGGCCGAACGTATCGTCACCAAACCTGGAATAAAAAAGGGGGTAGAATAATCTTAATGGGCAATTATCGAGCATTTGCTCCTCCAGGGAGACATGAAGATATTGGCAAATGTAGGGCCGAGAGGAGAACCCATGGCCATGCCCCTCTACTTGTTTAAATAATTTACCATTAAAAACGAAGGCGGTGTCCTGCACTGCAAGTTCAAGTAAAGATTTAAAATGCGTGCGATTAAATTGTTAAAAGTAGAATCAGGAACAGGAAACAGCTTGTTAAGGATTAATTCAATAGTTTCTCCAACTGGGATATTAGTAAATAGTGACTCTACGTCGAGACTGGCCATGAATAAATCTGAGTCTTGGCGGAGAAATTGTTTCTTTAAATTGTAAGGAGTTATTTATTGTATACTTATTCTTAGTTAGATGCTCCAACATAGGTACAAACGAAAATTTGGCTAATTGTAATTTGGGGTTTTAAAAGAAGCAAGGATAGGTCTAAGTGGAACGTCAGGTTTGTGAATTTTCGGTAAGCCGTAAAGGACACCAAATGAGGAGCCTGTGGAGAACAGTTCTGGGGTAAATAGTTTTTCATTAATAATATTTTCCTTCTTCAGAGACCTAAGAAAAACGGTTGATTTTATCTTCAATTTTAAAAATATTATAGTAGTCAGGTGTCCCAATAAGTTCAAATTTTGTTCTGTCATTTAAAATACTTTCCATTTTCGATAAATACTCGCATTTGTTGAGAATCACAGTTCCTTTCCCTTTATCAGGTCGGGTAAGAATGATGTCTTGGGTTTTTTGCCAGTTTTTTTTTTTCAAGATGTCAAAATCTTCTTTTCGGAAAAAGGGGTCCATCGGTTTTTGAGGTTTCTAAAGGTGCTGTGAGAGAGTTCATACAATCGTTTTTGTAGACTTACCAGATCAGCTTGTAAGGGGAGTGCTTTGAGGCGGTGGAATATCGATTCAAGTGGCAAAAAGAATTTTGTAAAATTAGGTTTTATAGTTAGGCAGGCAGAAGTCCAAACAGGAGAGACAGTAAGAACTCCTCCCTCTTAGACAAAAAAACAATGCTGGAAAAATTAAATACAGTGGTTAAATTATTATGGAAAATTTAGGGACGGTAACTCCCAAAAACTAACTAGTTTCTGTATGGCGTTCTTGTACATGTGAGATAAAATCCTGTAGACTTTTAGTGAACAATTTTTTGCAAATAATAGAATCAATAAAAGATAGTGAATTGAAGAGACTGCTGCGGTGATTTTTCATAAGTGAACTGTACTTGTTAATTGCTGTATATTTACATTTTGATTTCCATATTTAAGGAGACTTTTTTGTAGCATCTTGGTAGAACTCAGAAGAGTACAAGGATGATTTTATAAAGTTTAAATTTGACAAAATTTGGGACAATGTTGTTCAGGACACAATATTGTAGAAAGTCCAAGTCCAACTTAGCCTTTTCCACCTTTTTTGAGTAGCGTTCAAATAACCGACAGGCAGTAAGGCACTCTATTATCGTAACGGTGTCGTATCACTTGAAAAGGATGAGTGAAGCCTCTAGATCGGAGTCGAAGGATGAAGAGCACTGCGAAGAAGTAGTTTCGGATCTCCATTGTAGAGGAGAGCGGGGCGGGAGTGGGGAGGGGTGGGCAGACAGCCCAGAGAACGAGCGAAGTCAGAATTACAGCTTAGTGCCAGGAGTCAGGAGTCAATCCGTATTAATAACCATCAATGAAGGGAAGAGGACACACACAGATGTACATGCTGTCTTTATTGCAACGTTTCGTAATTATCAAGTTAATTACATCATCAGGCTGTTAAAATGAAAAAGGACACCGCCTTCGTTTTTAATGGTAAATTATTTAAACAAGTAGAGGGCATGGCCATGGGTTCTCCTCTCGGCCCTACATTTGCCAATATCTTCATGTGCTCCCCTGGAGGAGCAAATGCTCGATAATTGCCCATTAAGATTCTACCCCCCCTTTTTTATTCCAGGTTGTTGTTGACGATACGGTTCGGCCCGGCTCTTTTAAAAGTGAATATGAAGCTGACCTCTTCGTAGAATATGCCAATGCAATACATCCCAAGCATAAAGTTTACGATCGAAAAAGAGGCGAACGACCGTCCTACCATTCCTGGACGTTTTAGTTTTCAGAGAAAACGACTGTTTTAATACCACGATTTTTTTAGGAAGAAAACTTTTACTGGACTTGGTACCAACTTTTTATAGCTCCTGTTTTATGAATTTTTAAGTCCAACTCTGTTTCTACCCTTCTCCACCGAGCACTTGTCCTTACGTCGAACTGGGTCCTTTTCCATAACGAGATAACATTTTTAATTAACTTTTTTAACAATAAACTGTTTTCCCTACTAAGCTAATTTATATGAAATTAGATCACCTACTGAAAAAACACTTTCATTATTAAACCAAAAGTTTTAACTGTCCCATAAAATGAAGTTCTATGCATGCTTTCCATTTACTCATGACATTAAATTTCACAAAAAGTTCACAGAAATCATTCAGGAACATTTTCATGCCATAAACATAAAATTAATCCCTAAGAACCCTTCACCATCGGTTCCCTCTTTACCTCGAAGGAGCGATTATCACCTTATATGTCCTCTGGTAGTTATTTATAAATATACTTGCCCTGAATGTCAAACAGGGACCTATGTGGGATCCACCAGCAGACTCCTTAAGGTGCGTATCGATTCTCATCGTGGCATAAGCTTCCGTACTGGCAGCAGGATTGCAAACAGAACACTCCAATATTAGAAATCACTCCAAAATATGTAAAACATATATCGATAATAAAGACTTCAGTATTTTAGGCCATACCCCAACCAACCGCACGACCTTGTTATTCTAGAATCGCTCTTAATTAAACAACTTGTTCCGTCGTTGAATACCCATACGTCTTCCTCCCCTCTGTATTTGTCTTGACTTGTGTGTTTATTTATGTTTTTGTAGTTTACGTTTAGTTTAACGCTGTCACTCCTCTAGGTCGGTCCTTAACTTCTTTGTTCTGTAACTGCTTTCAATCTTTTGTCAATTTTTGCTTATTTTATGTTCATTTTATCTTTCATTTTAATGTATGTCCTTTTAAATAATTTAACTTCCTTAATTTTTAATGTGTATATTTTGTACACTTGTAAGAATAACTTTTTTAACTTTGTTTTGCATTTCTGAATTTTTAAT
>NC_087220.1:16915208-16919423 GCF_015104395.2 Macrobrachium nipponense | reverse complement strand
CAACATTTATCTCGGCAAAACCTCTGAGTATGCCCTATTCTATTGAATTCTCAGATTAAGAGGAAGCTGAGAATTCTGTGGAAATGTATTTGGAAAGAAGTTTACTTGTCGAAAATACTCCATTTCCGAAAATGTTTTAGATGAAACTTTGGACATAGGAAAATGGGGAAGTAAGAGTTTGTTAAACTATATATAGATAGTCAACAGATGGATGTAAAGGCGAGACTTGGACTGGCTAGAATTTCATATAATATTGTGTTATTGCAAAAGGTAATATCAATATAAGTTAAAAACAACAGGGTGAACATGCGCCCATAAATAGAGTTAAGATTGATCATTTTTATTTCAAGGACGCGAGAAGAACATAGAACGCAGACAAAAAATGTGAACCGTGGGGTACTGTTAAATAAACTTAATTAAGTGGAAAGAGTGAATGACGAGTTTACAATATTCTATTATATGGACAAAGGGATGACTTGGAGTGTTCCTGGATATGGAAAGTAGGAAGTGGGAATAAAAACATTGAGTGGTGATATGAGGAAGAAGAAAGACCAATGAAAAAAAGAATGACATTATATGAAATGTATTTACCTCTGTTGGGACAAAGAATTATGGATATGGTAATCAAGAAAAACATAACAGATAAAACAATAACTTTATATAGAATAAAAATTTACTGTGAGGAATTAAATGTTAGGAATACAGAATACAGAATAAAAGATGCACATAGAGAGATGCTATCAGAAGAGAAACAGGTGAGTGGTTAGTGGAAGCCATTTCTGAGGAAGAACTGATGGAAATTTAGATGATGCCTAGCCAAATGCGTTGAAATGACCACTATGTCCTTCCCCCCAAAAATCACCTGTCATTCCCAAGAAAGAGCCATCCATAATCATGCCAGGACTGCCCAATGCAAAACAATTAAGAAGGAACAATATTATCCCTAATTTTGAAATTATTGACCAGGTAATCAGACAGTCAATCACTACCACCTACACTTCCTGAAAGTACTGCATATTGGGAAGAAGTTGAAATTAAATATCACACAAGACACGTTTCTCCTCCCCACCACTTCCCGAATAATCTCATAAATGTGCCAGCCAATCAGGTATGTCTGCAGTATGCCAAGAATTCCAGCACCCATCCCCAGAAATACCTGAGCACTCGCATTTGAGAAGAGCTGTGACGGTCGTGCAGCATCCTAGACTTCGCCCAAAACCGGCTCAGCCAATGAAAAATCAACACCTGAGCTGAGCCGCTAAAAATACTACCACCAAGACATTCTTCCTCCAGTTCCTCTGCAGAACTATAGAATACCATCCTGAATAGCCAACGAACAACCCTGCCCAGCATAACAGGAGATGAACCCTGTTTGAAAAAGACCAGTCATCCAGCCTTCCTATATACCAGTAAAGAAGGCGATGCGCCCTGCACAAACACAGACTCTGCTGTCCCAGCCACCAGAATCCCTAGGGTTTTTTTAGATGAAAATAAAACATTCCAACATCCTTTCTATTAAATACCAATATGAACATTGTTCAATTATTAAATAATAGTACTGAGCTAGAAAAGTGATTCATAGGAAGAATAGAATAATTACTATAGATAATTAATTTTCCAAAAAGAGCCATTCTTTTTAACAGGATAAGAATGATAATATTAAAATTATGGAGCTCTGTATCTTGCACAGCAATGATTTAGCAGTTACTTGAACTTATAAAAGGTCTGTAAGATGTCTAGACTTTAACCAAAAAACTCTATGGCCGAAGGCCGTGACAGAATAAGGGAAGACTGAAGGGAAAAAGTCTCAGGTTTAATTCATCGGGAATACATTTATACATCAAATACTTAAACAATTTAATTGTACCTTAGAGGTGCTAAGGAGTCTTCGGGTCCAAGTTCTAACTCTTAAATAAGGTTGATTGCATTAACACGTGGCCGGTCCGCCGACTCAAGTAGGGACTTGAGCCCAGGAGAGCCCAGGCCATTTAGGGATAGAGAATCCACCGTCCACAACAGAATAGAACAGGGTATGGATTCCTGGAAGCTATGTATGGATAAATTAAATACACATGCGCCACAGAGTAACTGATTGCATGGGTCAGGCCACCTAGTCTTATGACCTCTTTAACAATAGTCTATTTTATAGATAACCTTGAATGGCAATGAAATGACTGAATTACTTCCAAGAAAGTTACGGTATTCAAGCGGGAAGATGTTGATACACAGAGCCAGCTTACATTATCTCTTTTAATAATTGTTCTTAGTAAACGCTAATAAAAGGGGTCATTCAAGCATCGAAGGAAAAAGTAAAATTATAAAGAGGGAAACCACAGCATCTTAAACCAATATTAGCTTCATGAGAAACCAGTTCACAAGGCTGTGGAGGGCGGGGGCGGGGGGGGGGGGGGGGGGGGGGGGGGGGGGGGGGGGGGGGGGGGGGGGGGGGGGTGGGGGGGGGGGGGGGGGGGGGGGGGGGGGGGGGGGGGGGGGGGGGGGGGGGGGGGGGGGGGGGGGGGGGGGGGGGGGGGGGGGGGGGGGGGGGGGGGTTGGGGGGGGGGGGGGGGTAAGAAAGGAGAACACGAACAAAGATCACACGTGGCACAGAAATGAGATACGAAGGCAAAAAGGAAAAGATTTGACTGCGGACTGAAACTCTCAGTTTACCTTCCTTTGAAACTAGAATCCACCTCTTCTATGGTGTGATGAATCCGGGCAATGCACTATGAAGTGAATTTAAGTTGTGCAAGCAGCAATGAAACCAGATGAGCCAAGGGTGGGGGGCGCCAAGGAATGAATGCCGTTCACCGAGTGGAATCGAACGTCTCTCTGGCTGGTGAGTTTCTAAGGCCGGGCGCGTTTTTGTTGTTTGAGATTAAGTTGGCCTTGTGCCAACACAGGCTCTTGCTCGTAGAGCAGCCCGTATATTCCGGCGCGTCTTCTAGCGTGTTTTTTATAATCTCTGTTTTGCCCCCAGAGCTGACACGCTGTCAGTCTCAGCCATCGTCTGCATATATCTTCAAGTTGGCTTGCTTGCCTTGGTCGATTCGTCTGGAAACGTTACCTGCGAAGGCGGAGAAGAGGCAAAGCGCCCAGTCGGGAGAAAAACAGAGGATGGGGTTAGAGTTTTATAGGGCAAAGAGAAACGCTTTGGCGAATGAGTTCGTATGTGAGTCTATGCCTGGGCTTCGACTTGATTTATTTAGAAAATATGGGAATAATCATAATGATAATAATAATAATAATTTATAATAATATTAATATAATAATAATAATACAATAGCTGTTTCAACGGCATTGACGGCGTGGCAATGGATCCCCATTAGGGTTCTATTTGCCAACTTCTACATGAGTGTCGTCGAAGAAAGAGTTTTCAATAAGATCCCCTGTCCTCCCCAATACTACCGCTACATAGACGACACCTTCATAAAAGTTGACAGAGAAGAGGATGACCTGAAACTTTAAGAAACTTTAAGAAACACTTCGAAGAATGCTCCGTCCTCCACTTCACGTGTGAACGCAGCGTTGACGGTGCCCTACCCTTCCTGGTGGACGTTCGGGTACAGCAGACCCCTACGGGATACACCACCCCGGTTTACAAGAAACCCACAAAACCGGGTCTATGCCTTAATGGGTCAGCGAGTGCCCAGACAGGTATAAAAAGATCGGTGGTAGATGCCTTCGTCCGCCGCGCCCTTACACACTGTTCCACATGGAGAGAAACCACCAGGGAGATCGAAAGGGTCTACACAAGTTCTCATTAATAATAACACTTTTTCAAAACGTATGGTCGAACAAGCCAAACGAGGGACTCCATAAAATAAATGGCACCAAGAAAGAACGACCGTAACTAACGACCAAAGTGGAGCAATAAAATATTTTATAAAAATTATATGCCACAACAAAATATTTGGAAGATGAAAGGCTATAAGGATAAAATCAGTGAAAATGTCTCCCCAACTACAGAGAGTGATAGAATTAGCCTCATAATTTATTACAAAAACATGAAAACCAGCCAGCTGCTTCTTAGAAACAACCCGGCGCCCCCAGAAACTGTCTTTGAAGAGAAGGAGTGTCATCTACGAATTTACATGCTCGGTGGATGGATGCCACCATTCTTATATCGGGATGACCACTACCAGACTCTCCAAGCGTCTCTCGTGTCATCTTCAAGAAGGGGCCATTTTTCATACACTATTAGGGAAAAACATAACA
>NC_087220.1:16905208-16910208 GCF_015104395.2 Macrobrachium nipponense | reverse complement strand
AACGTTTACTCATTTACTTAATCCTGGAGTGCATTCGTCCATAAATATACCTTTCCCAATATTCGTTGAATATGACAAACCCATTTTTGGAAAATTGAAACTACTCCCTTTTATTCAAACCTTATTGAATATAATGCCGCACGAAATAAAATTAACCTTTGTACTTCAGCTTGAATCCCCAAATAACTCAATTTAATAAAAATCTTATGCTTTAGTGGGGTTTAAATTAAATTCTCATTATATGATAAAAAACAAAAGTCTGAATCTTATCCTCCGCCTTACAGACTTACAGGTCCCTGGCCCATCTGCTTGACTAGTGCCAACCCTCTGACTCAACCACTCAATAGGAGAAGTTCTGCACCCTAAGAAAAACTAAATTCTGATATGAAGGGGAGGGTGAAATATACAAATCAAACTCAATTACTGACTCGGTGTGGAGTGCTTTATCTCATTATCCTGTCTAAATGAGTGGTATATATATCAGCACAGCCTTAGGTGATTTTACTATAATTTTCCCTAGCCTCCCATGCCTCAATTGGTACAGTTAATCCAGAATGAACCATATCTATCTTAATACAAGTAGTACACCAGTCAAAAATTAAGGAATAAAAAAAAAGAATCATGTAATATGCAATGCATATGTTAAGCCCCTTAGACTTTAGTTATTTCACCTACTCTCTCTCTCTCTCTCTCTCTCTTTCTTACGAACTCTAACGCTATCCTATATTCAAACTGATATTTATGTCAAACCTGTTATACAAAAATAGACTTTATTTTGCAAACTCAATATGATGCTGGTTAAATGGGAATAAGCTAAAACTGGTTATTAAACACCCACCTGAAATGCCAATAAAAAGTAGGGAAAGCAAAAGAGAAAGCCAAATTCCTTTTCCAACACACCGATACTAAATGTTTCATATTAATGCAAAAAGTCCATTGGTGCCAAATTTAAGATAGATGTCCCACAGTCTCCCACTCCATTTCCATATTTTTTGCACATTTGCACGTGGTCTGTACAAGTTACATACTATGTTAAACAAAAAACATTATTTAACCCAACATGATATAATGTGGGATAATTCCCATAATATTAGAAAAGGAAATGCACTAAAGAAAATGCTTCAATAATAAGAAAATCCACAAAATACGAGAAATAGTGAAATATATGGCAGGTAATTAAGAGCTTGGATTTTCCACGTCCATTACTTATGGCTCCAGCAACCTTATCGGTGCCTCCATTAACCAAACGAACACATGACCTCTCACAGACACTCATTAAAATCCAGATTTGTAACTGTACAGAACTTCTGGAGAGTTCTATTTTGAATCTACTTCCATTCCACATGGACATTATCCAAGTGCCTCCGGTAAGGCTAATGGAAGTGCCCAGTCATGCTCGGGTGGTACTGAATCCGAAAATTCCCAATTATTCGCCCTCTGCCCTGAATGACCTCTATACCCTGTGGCACACAATCCTGTTCATAACACTGGGTTCAATCACTAGCTAGGTGCTGCCCTTTACACCAACCAGACATATTCTAAGTTTAATCTTCCACAGCATGTATCACCGACATCTCCCAACTCAGAAAAGGCTTCAACCTGAAGCAACACAAACCTTTCAAACCTTTTACTGTTAATTTCCATTTCAGCGTTGAATGACCTCATAGGTCTCAGTGCTGGACCCGTGGCCTAAATTCTTTATTCAACTCAACTTTATGTAGATTTTCATAAGTATTTTCATACCGTTCATACGTAGTTGGTGATCTTTTATCCATGCCATATATCATAAAAAATAATGCAAAAATATATCTGCTGATACTATGCTGCTTTATTAGTTGCTTAAGATTTTATAAGATGCCACTGCATTTTATTGTCTTTGAGAGAGTTTTGGTACTTTTAAAGCACACATGCGATTTCTATCTAGCGCAGCGTGGGATAAGCATGCTCACAGTTTATCACTGAGCCTTATTCAATAAAATCATATAATTAGTTTCGACTTTTCTTTGACTAATTGGCTTTATTGGCTACCGTTTATTACTGAATCAAAGTAATGTTTACTGAGCTCGAAAGCTCAAAGGTTGGGCAAATAGATGAAGCATCCCTGAGGGCTAAAAGAATCGAAGGGGAATATTTCAAAACCCAGGGTTTGGGGTAACATCAGAAAGAGGATAAACAGATTTCAATTAAACTGCTCATCCCTTAATGAACTAAAATGCTGTACTGCTAATGGATTAGTATTCGGTAAAGGATTCTCCTCGCTGCTGGGAAGCCTTTACATCATCAGAATATTATTCTAATTTGACAGTAGAATTTTTTAGTTATTACATGAATAAACATTCTCTCTCTCTCTCTCTCTCTCTCTCTCTCTCTCTCTCTCTCTCTCTCTCTCTCTCTCTCGCCTCTTTTTTATCTGATCCAAACAACTCTCAATAATCAATATTTTCTAAATTTTATTTGCATTAACTCTCTCACTCCTTTTTTTCTCATCTAACGAATCTCATTTTTATTAGCTCTCTCTCTCTCTCTCTCTAGCTTCTTATATATATATATATATATATATATATATATATATATATATATATATATATATATATATATATATATATATATATATATATATATCTATATATATATATATATATATATATATATATATATATATATATATATATATATATATAGATATATATATATATATATATATATATATATATATATATATATATATATATATATATATATATACATATATATATATATATAGTATATATATATATATATATATATATATATATATATTATATATATATATATATATATATATATATATAATATATATATATATATATATATACATAGCTATTGGTAACGTGCTTCACATAAATAAATCTATCACTCACAATGGGACCGAACCCCGGTCGGTCTTTCGAGTGAGAGTCCAGGGCGTTAGCAATTTTATCGCAAAGGTCACATATGTTTGAACCTAAGTACTACGTACCTGAGGTGTTTCCCGGGCAGGCGTCCAGCTTCTTACATCCCAGCGAATTTTACCGAACCTCCCGACCCCTTACACACAGAAATAAATTTTCTCTCCAAGTTTGTCCTATGGATTTTTTTTGGGATAGTGGTAGGTGGCAGTAGACATATTCATTTAGCCCTCAAAAGACAGAGAGAAAAAAGACACTGATATTGATCAATATATTTCATTGAATTTAGTTTCTGTTTAAATTTAAAAAGTCTTTAAATCAACCTTGACTGCAGCGATATATACAGTTGCCATATGATGGTATTTTTTCATTAATTAAATAAGAAAATGCATCACCGAGCTCAAATAATTACATAATATTTGTCTCTGAGAACATATGAAGTTAAATAGATTAGCATCAATTGGATATTTATATTATAACTTTCATGAATGGGAGAAGGAACTCGGAACAATAAGAGTTAAAGAAAGGCTGCTAAACTCAAATGATAACATTACTACAGCTAGGGAAATGGTTGGTCTGAGCTATGCAAATCTAACTCTAACATACCATTACTGATTTCATATAAAGTAGCTATGCATCTATCGTGGTCTGTGATACTACAACATTTGAAACATTTGAATTTCACATTGCTGTTCAATATGCAATATTCTTCTTTTACTTTGCATGTGAAATATCAAATGTCTGTAAGATATGACGTGCATGATGCGGGTCCAACAATGTGTCAGACAGAAATGCAGATAAGTTTCCGTTTCCTCGTTGCCTTTCGTTTCCTCAGATATTCGTTCATAACGGTCTGTTTGTTTAAGCTTTTACTTTTTTATTTTTTTGCAATATATATTCACTTTAATCTGTCTATTTCATTATTATTTTTTTGTTTGTTGTTCAAAAAAAGAATCTATCCTGTGCAGTTAAACCCACTATTGCTTCGTACTGTGAATATATGGAATATATTTTGAATCATTAGCAGTAAATGTCAGTACTGATAATGGCAGCCCTCATGAGGGTGGAACGATGTAATCTGCTCATCTGCTCCACATGAAAGAAGAATCATCCAGTTATCCTCATATCGTCCTCCTCTCTTTACCACTAAGCACAGAATAGCGTTCAAAATCAAATGGTAGTTTTTATATATGAAGTAACGACATTGATATTCCAATATATTTTCAATAATAATGTTAGAAATAATTTTGGAACATATCGCAGCTAGGTAAATCCTCCTTCGGTGCTCAAACATGTCTGAATGAGTTGTTTTCAAAACACTACATGGGTTTCACCAGGACAGTGCAAGCACGTTGTTTTTGGGCAATAACTCTGTAACAAACACTCGTATCAGTACGAGATTTTGCTATGGTGTATTAAACCCAGTGCCGTAATTTGTAAGAGTATCACGAATTACTAATTGTAAAGAATAAAGACACTTATCTCTGCACCAAGAGGCAAAAACTCTATTAGCCAGAAATGGATACGAACACAACAATAGAAAAAAGCTCCGCCTACCCTCTCCCTACCTCCACCTCCACCCCCGTCCTTCTTCCATGACTTACCTATCGTCCACCGCCCCCCACCCCCACCCCACATACCCCTTTCTCTTTGAAAGTTGCTTCAGTTTAAACTTTTGTATGATTTTTTATCTATCTATCTATCTATCTATCTATCTATCTATCTACCTAATAATTTACATTATTGTATATATCTAATGATCCACTCGGTTGTTACCTGAAAGCTGACTCATATTTCTATGCACTGATCCGCTCCACTCTCTCTCTCTCTCTCTGGTGTGTTTGTCTAGTAGTGGTACTGTAAATGGTTATTAGTGAGAGAAATACGAATGTATGGTGGAGTAGTAGAACAATAGACACTATGAATGACGGTAAAGTGACTGTTATACTTTGTCTTTGGTTACCCTCTTGGCAATTCTTATTTGGACTCAGGGCATTACGAAGGTGAAGAAGAGATGGCCACCACGGAACGTAACTGTCGGCACGGTTGCAGAAATGAGTTTGTCTCGCAACT
>NC_087220.1:16892708-16895208 GCF_015104395.2 Macrobrachium nipponense | reverse complement strand
TCAAATTCCTTTTCAGGGATATTGGGATCGTGCCTAGTGTTCCTATTATTTTATTATTATTATTATTATTATTATTATTATTATTATTATTATATTATTATTATTATTATATTATTATTATTATTATTATTCATCTCAATTTATTCTGATTCATATGAATATTTGCTGATAGGTCCTTCATAGGTTATTGTTTAATTTCTCCAAGCTATATTTTACTTTGCCATATTTTTCTGTGCATTTTTATGCCAGATTTCGATCTGGGACACCAGAGTAAATAGATTTTTCTTTTCTTCAGAATGTTGGTCAGGACGTATAATATTGACGTTCTAAGGGTGAACGACAGCATTTGGGGGTTTGTAAAAGTTATTCCATCTATTTGCTAAAACGCTTCGTATGAATTCCTTCTCAATCACTTTTATTGCAGATTTATAACATTTCGATAAACTAGGACTATGCATCATAATTTATTATATACAAAAAGTTCAAAACATCTGTGTTTACATTAAAATGCAACTGCATCCAGTAATGTTGAAGTTGAAAGGTAGTTGCTATCAAATATGAGTGAAACTTATTATTTCTTTTTATTAAGCTAATTCTCACTGTTAGAAATGTAGTTTCAGTTATAAGTGCCCAAGCCTGCATATTAGTAATATATTTTTTTTTTTTATGCTGTGGAAAGTTGAAATGTTCCTGATGAAATGAAGACAGGAATGAAAACCGAAGAGCATAATCAGGGCAACGAATAAACATGTTTTGCAAGATTGGCATTTCCTGTCATTCCTTGGCGCAGAAATTCTTCGCTTCGCGTAAGACCCCATCTTTCCTGGCTCAGACTTTTATGTTATCTGCTTTTGTGCTTTCACGCTTGATCTATCTCATTTCTAGTCACAAAGCTGTATTTTATGTTTGGTCCCATTTTACCGATTTTCCTTTTCGCCCGAAGCACAATTTCCATCCTATATTTGTTTCTCTAAAATCCCCGAGCAAAGTTTCTCTCCTGATGCAGCAGCGATGATTTTTCCAGTTCCCTTTTCACCTTCATTATACTATTTTTCTTAATCCAGCTTGACTCCAACAACCATTCACCAGAAAGTTGCATTTCTGTGCTGATGGAAGCTCTTCTGCGTCCCCTTTCAGTTCCAGCGATCTTTTTGCCAATTGGCTTTTAAAACCTTATCCTCCCCTTCCTAGGTAGGTGTTAAAAACTCGTCATTCTGATTATCGTCTAAGGGAGTATCTCTCTCTCTCTCCTCTCTCTCTCTCTCTCTCTCTCGCTCTCTCTGTACATATGTGTGTGTTTGTGTACTCACGCCTTTGTGAAACTTACAAAGTTTCTGCTGTTGAGCATTGAATTATTGTTGCTGTGAATTCATGCTCCCATTTTCAGCTAGATCTTCTGCCCCAAGTATTCTATGTCAGTTTAATTGAATAATTTCCTTCAATATATCCGTCCTCGATTATTCATAAACATTATTTGAATATCTTCCAACTCATGCAGTATACTTTTACCACTGTTTTCTTTCTTTTCATTGCTTTCTGGAGTCCTTTAACCATCTTTGCTATTCTTTACATGTCCATTCCCGGTTTAGTTTCTAAAATCAAAAAGTTGTGACAACATTCCTCTCGTTTTTAGAAAAATAGATCATTATGAATCGATTATGCAGTCTCAAATTTTTTATTTTATTTGTTTATTTTTTTATAGATTATATATATTCTAACTTTCGGCATTTCTCACCTCTCCTCTCCTCTTATATTATTCATTTCTCTATATTCTTTTTTCACAGCAGCTCTTCACCTGATTCTGATTCGTTTACTATCGTCTCTTCTCTTGTTTTCCTAATTTTCAGTCTTCTGTCACATCGATATACCTACATCCATCACATGCAGTTTTTTTTTTTTCAGTCTTTCTTCTCACCTCCTGTTCCCATATCTTACTCTGACTCCCGCATCATTTAGTCTACCACCGGCATTTTCTCTTATTTCCTTTTTACCTACGATTTTATGCCATTGGATTTACGTTTCCTTGTTCTTGACGTTTATAGTATCGTTCTTATAAATTTTGAACCGGTGTTCAAAATTCCGGTAAGGTTCTTTCCTCACTTATGCCACTTAAGCAATTATTCCTGCTTTTTAAGTCCAGACAGATTTTACTCAAGGAAAAAATAACAAACTCTTTCATAGGGAAACAACCTTGAGTGCTTAAAAAGTGGGCGGTTATCTTCACTATTTTCATTATCTTTTACTTACACTGTACATTGCACTACGTTTGATTTCTCTCTCTCTCTCTCTCTCTCTCCTCTCTCCCTCTCTCTCTCTCTCCTCTTCTCTCTCTCTCGAGTATCTCGCGTTTCACGTTCGTCGCGCGCTCTCCACTAGGTCTCTCTCGCCATTATCCTCGGCTCGATTCTCGGTCACACGCCCCTCTCTCTTTCCTCTCAGCGCTCTCTGCTCGCTCTCTCTCTCTCTGTCGCTTAAACGAACTAGTGATATAAGAATGAAG
>NC_087220.1:16872708-16887708 GCF_015104395.2 Macrobrachium nipponense | reverse complement strand
ATGCCGAGTCACTCATTTTGTGTGATATGTGTGCGTGTGTGTGTGTGTGTGTGTGTATATACTTCTGTTAAAACAAAATACATCTCAAGTATAAAAGGCCCATTAAAGCACTGATTTCAAGCTTAGGACTATATTTCAGTGGACTGACTCCCACCTTATCAAGTAGTGAATGACAGATGAAGTTATGCTAAGCCGGTGTTGGTTCTGTTAATTGTCTCAATCCGCTTCATCATTACCTTAGGGAAGATATCGTCCATATGGTCAGAGTCCCAGGATCCATTGGACAGCTTGATCCCATTATCTTGTTGTTTGTATCAGGGTGGGAGTCAGTCCACTGAAATATAGTCCTTAGCTTTATTATCAGAGTGTTTTAATTGGTCATATATATATATATATATATATATATATATATATATATAAAATATATATATATATATAGATATATGGAATTGTAGAGGTCGGTGGTTCGCGTCTGTCGATCGCCAATTCTATTATCGCTTAATAAAAATTCCCCCTCGGTTAAACATATATGAAAATATATTAATTCCGAGTAGAGCGAATTAGATATTAAACGCACTTGTAGTTCGATATATATATATATATATATATATATATATATATATATATATATATGTATATATATACACAAACACACACACACACACACACACATATATATATATATATATATATATATATATATATATATATATATATATATATATATATATATATATAGCAGGTCAGTGAATACACATATATAACCTCCAGGGGATGTCCATGATACAATGATTAAAACATAAATTTATTCTGAGAAACGTTTCGCACATGAAAATCTCTGTGCATCATCAGTCTGTGAAAGATAAAGACACATTTATAAATAACAAACAATAAAAGTGTAAAAAACAGGAATTCACATAAATTAAAGTCTTAAAATTACCTAAAAGAACAAAGTAAAAATGATAAAACAGGTTAAAAGAGACTGCTTAAACACTAACCGTTCATTGTAAGGAGGGAAGATGGAATGAACTAAGACAAGTTAAAAGTAACAACTTCAACTATGCCAGGTACAGAGTTGCTGAGGACGTGTTACTGTTAAGAGAGGGAACAAGCCTCTTGATATATAAAGA
This sequence comes from Macrobrachium nipponense, assembly GCF_015104395.2. Classification (NCBI taxonomy): domain Eukaryota; kingdom Metazoa; phylum Arthropoda; class Malacostraca; order Decapoda; family Palaemonidae; genus Macrobrachium; species Macrobrachium nipponense. The sequence goes on along the minus strand of NC_087220.1, from coordinate 16,886,578 downwards.
CTCAAGGGTGGTTAAATGGTCAGGATTTTTGACATGGTCTATTATGGAAAACTGTTCTTTTTGTACTTCAATTTTGCAATTAAAAGAATGATTTCTGATGTTGGAAAATTCGGGTTGTTTTATTCTTTGACCAGTGCGAAAGCTGAAGCCCAAGTGAGAGCAATATCTGACCCTTAACAGCCTTCGAGTTGATCCGACGTAAAAGCCCGGACATCCAGGGCATGTAAATTTATATATAACGTTGGATCGCATAAAAGGCTGAAGGCGATCTTTATAGTTAAAAAAGGAACCAATTATGCATGGATTGCTGGATATGTCATGTTTGACTTTAAGGCATGGTATCTCATGTTCAATGATTCGTTTCAGGCTGGATGTAAATTTCAAGTCAGATATATAGGGGATTGTGACATAAAATAGTCTTTTAGGGACATTAAAATTAGTTATTGGTGGCTGCAAGAATTTCGTAAGTATTTTGTTGATGGTTTTTTGAACAATGTCTAGTGGAAACGAATTAGATTTGAAGAAACCTAACAAAAAAGTCATTTCCACGTGGAATAGTTGCCAAGACGAAGAGTATTTCAGTGCTCTATTAACCAAAGTGTGAATAGTATTAATTTTAAAAGATTGTTGACACGAACTATAACTGTTAGTCAGTCCAGTAAAAGTACGTTTTCTATAGACCGATGTGGAGAACTCAGAGTTAGTTCTGGCAATTTTCAAATCTAAAAAAGTTAAAGAATCATCGTTCTCTACTTCCAATGTAAAATTGATATTGGGATGAAAGTTGTTAATATACTCTAAAAAAGAAGAACATCGCCATGGGTGTTGAAACAAAGCAAAGGTATTATCAACATATCTACGATATAATGAGGGCTTAAAGTTAGAATCACATCTGTTTAAAAACTCAGACTCCAAATGAGACATAAAAAAATTTGCAAAAATGGGGCCTAAAGGGGAACCCATTGCAACTCCATCGACCTGCGAGTAGAGTCGCTGATTAAATACAAACATCGAATCTTGCACTGCAAGATCGAGTAATTGTTTAAAAATAGCCCGATTAAAACCATGGAAAATTGTATCATCATTAATAAATATTTTGTTAAGTATAATATTGATGGTTTCATTAAGAGGTTACGTTGGTAAATATGAAGATTTCTGGAAAACTCCAGATACAAAGAGGTTTCCTGTGATTCGTGTTGAAGCTCTACAAAGTGTAGTGTTTATTTCGATTTACCTAGTATGTCTGTTACTCTGCATTTTCTTTTATGAATAATATGGAGAACAAGATAAGAGCTAGAATCAGCCATGGCCATCATGAGCACTGCTTGCGAGTTGCTTTGGCAAAAACTGCAGAGGCAAATATAGAAAAACTATTCAAAGCAGTACCGCATCATGCTTCTTGAATCCACAAAGTAGCAGAGAAGGGGACTTGTTTTATTATTATTTACATATTTTTTCCTAATGATTAACATTTAATCTAATTAGCTTGTGTATCAGTATTCAGGAAATACTGCCTCCTTTGATTTTTTTTTTATTTGTAGTTTTTCACGTATATCACAACATGTTTATATAATCAGTAAAAATCAAACGTATATTTTAGTTTGTTATTAAATAATTAAAGTAATTTAGTTACATTTTTAAATATAAATATAATCTGACTTAAGAGGTAAACATATTACCTGCCAATCATTGTGTGCCGTGAAAGTATCAATACCTATAACAGTTATGTAATATATGTGCCTGATTGGTGAATATCAGTAAAAATTATCAAAAATTATTTTAAAATACCGAAGCAGTATTTTTTTCATCTTCAGTACAAGTAATTTGAATTTTTTCTTACCTTTAAATGGACGAAGGCTAAGTCTTTCACTTTCTAATTGGACTGCTTCTTGATTCCCAAACTATGAAATTATTGTGGTGTTCTCACAGTTATCCAGAAAACAGGAGGTTGGTCACCAGCTTTAAAAGGTTGGGAACCCCGACCTAAACAATCACCAACAAAATTAAAGCTTGGTTTACACCCGTCCCAAACCTCTTCCAGCTTCATTTCCGTTGGTCTGGAAGGGTCCAGATATCTTAACTTTCACGATCTATTACACTTACGGATCGTCTTTGGGGAAGGACCCTTTCTGGCATAAGACTGTCTTAATATCGTTCAGTTTAGTGGTTTCATTTCGGAAGCAAATCTAGTTCTTAAACACTTTCCTTCCACTCTGTTAATGTCTTATGTTTTCCCTTTTTCTTGATATGTATATTTATATGGTCTTAATCATTTACTGTACATAGTGAAACTATTATCAGCTTGTTTATCTTTCACTTATAACCATTTGGTTTAATGTAAGGTTTATTCATCTATATAGCAAGGCATCTCTTTCATTCTTGATCAAAGATCTTCCCCTCGCCCCAAGCCCACCAGAAAAAAAATAGCCTTTGACAAAAATATTGGTGTTTCTTATAACGTAAAGACGAAACCCATCCTTTTTTCATCTTACACCAGAAAAAAAGAGATTTGAAAAACTTATTTAATGTTTATTGTTCTAATAATGATTAATATAGAAGTTATTTAAGCCTGAATTATTATCTTACTTCCTCTATCTTCATTTATACTCTCTCAGTTTAGTTGGTGTCAGTATTTTATCTTATAAATGAAACAAATTTACCCTTTAATAAAGAATAGAATATTTAACACACACTATGGATCGACACTTTACAGTTCTTTAACAGAAGGATAGTAAATGTTATACATGTGAGTGCTTGAGTGTGTTTGGCATGTGTTTGTGCAAGCGTGTACGGCAGTATGTGTCATAGACACATTTTCTAACATATAAGAAGCCACACGTCATTTGGATGGCTCAGAGAAAATGCTTAGCCGTGCAATCATTCCTCTCTGGTACGTGTTTCTGAGAAGACTCACATCAGTGAACCTAAAGGATAACTTTATGGCCCACAGCGACGCTGAGGCTCTTGTGTCGGTGCCATTTTCCATGTCTCCTCTGTTTCCCCTCACATTTCCTTTGACCGAGGAATTGGAGGATTGAGCGCTCTTTTCTTTGCCTACTGATTCTCTGCGTTTTGTTTTTGAGAACTGACAATAACTGTTGATCGATTACTGATAAGAATGAATATTTCGGAAGCTATTGAAAAGTTTTAGAAGAATATCTCCTTTTTGAATAATTAAAGATACAAAACAAAGCCTCATTGTAACCAATGATGTTCTTTCATTTTTTCTACAGGTTCCAGATGGTGAACGAAAACCCTTCTCAGCCTCTTTTTAGAAGACCAGGAAAGTAGATGAAAAGCAAAAGTACTGAGTTGTCTGAGTGATAAGACGAGCTTGTATTCTGGAGCTCGCCCGGTATTATTTCCTAGAGCTTGAGTCGTGCCCCCTAGTAAATATTATAACTCTAAATAAGCTGAGAGTAAAATCGTAGACACTTAAAACATGTTTAATTAGAGTAATCAAGGGAAATTACCATCAAGACTCATCAGTCATGGAAGCTTATTTTTTTGTTCATTCTAGACGAAATCAGCAATTAGAAATATAGAAACACTTTTAGTTATGAAGCTAATATTTCAAATGTGCTGTATTGCCGAGTGCTGAGTTCGTGAACTGTTATCTCTGTTAATAACCTCGAAAAGCGGTAGATTCCTGGTAACAACTGGAACAGGTACACCTATGAAAATTGATGAACGTACATAATAATTAAATAATATCTATTTTGGGATCAAAGAGCCCTTCGATATATATATATATATATATATATATATATATATATATATATATATATATATATATATATTAGCAGCTTGCGAGAAACGTATCTGAGAGAGGCTAGTCCAACTTTCTTGGTGTAAGGGTAATTTTTTTTTTCTTTTGAATAAGCGCAAGTCGTGTGAACTTCCAGTATGGTATTGCATGTGTTCCTAACAAGAGAATTATCATTCGAACGTGTTTAGAACGAATGAAGCTTATATTTTGAAAAACTTTGTTCACCTACAGATAATGGTTAAAAGGAAGAACACCGGCTCGTATATTTTCCAAAAGCTTTATCTGTTGGCATTGGTTGACCTTTTTTCGAAAGCTAAATCCGCTTAACAACAAAGAATATGGAAGTTTAAAAAAATATCATTGTGAAATATACGTATATGCAACAATAATGTTTTTTTAGGTTTCATAACTGTTCCTTAACTTAATTCACTGCATAACTCAAAACTTACCGGAACAGTAGTCAATATCTGGGAGTAGTTAACTGCTCCCATAGGCATGAAAATATTCAAAAGACTACTATGTTGACTTTAACAACCACATGGAACTGGCAACTGAATAACGATTCCCAGGGCTTTTCATTTCCTATTATAAAATCAACGGTGCCAACTAAATCTACTTGTATTCACATTCCACTGCGTATCGTTCATTCATCAAAGCCTATCAACCGTATCGTTTCGCCTCCCGAAACCTATTTTTCGAAAGAAAAAAAAATACCGCTTCATATATTATTTACTTGTTATTACTTTTGATGTGAAATAACTAAATAAAGCCTAAATTGCAGATAGCTATTATTCATAACATCTGTTTTTGGGGTAAGTAAAAAATAGCGTGAATAATATGTGGAGTTGTTGATGTTTGCATGTTGATGATATACGTTTGATGATGGAAATGAAATGAGGAATCAGTGATGGATAAAAGAACCTCTATTGTGTGTGTTAGGCGATATTAGGTCAAAAAGGAAAATATAAGCCATTACCATGAGGCAGGGAGATGGTTAGACTAGTTAAAATCAGAGAGCAGCTGAATATCCATTTGGAAGTTATCAGAGGGAACAGGGCAGAATACAGTGTTTATGAGATCGTTTGGCTTCGCCGATAGAATGTGACTGAGTATACTGAGTGAAACGGCGCCTAATTGACACATCAAGTGAGGGAAGAGAAACAGATCTCGTTCAATAACAAGTAGATGGCAAGGGGAGATGCTGGAACAGTGAATCCTTAATCCCGAATGAATGAAGAGACTGAAGCAATGCTAGCTATCCAGTCGTGTATAGGTGTACCAAACAACGTAGAGGGTGTTTGCATTTTTCTCGTCACCCACAAAAGGTAAGCAAAGACGCTGGCACATACGCACAAAAAAACACATGATATATATATTTGGAGTATAAAGAGCCTATTAAAACACCCTGGTTTAAAGCTAAGGACTCTATTTCGGTGGACTAACTTTCACCCTTATCAAGCTTGATGAGGGTGGAAGAAAGTCCACCGAAATATAGGCCTCAGCTTTATACCATTGTTTTAAAGGGCCTTTTATACCTAAGCTATATCCTGTTTTAACCGAAGAATTTATTTATATGATATATATATATATATATATATATATATATATATATATATATTATATATATATATATATACGTATATATATATATATATATATATATATATATATATATATATATATATATATATATATATATATATATATATATATATATATATATACACTTAACGCTGTAGAGGTAAGCAAATACAAATTAAGAAAAACACTCACCACAGGCACAGACAGCGATAATTCTTTTCCCGTAACAGTAGGTAACTCCTGAGCAAAGGCAACGCAATAGCCTGCTGAATCCACAGTATTAACCGCTTAGTACGCCTGCACTCAAAATTCATGAACAGCACATTCAGCGTCCCTACACACAGTACTCGATTTACTACTATCTTGTACATAATCTCGCTCTTCCAAGATATTAAGACCTTTCCTTTCCGTTCTGATACCTTACTAAAATGTTCTTGTGCATCTTTTCCACATGCCTAAATCTTCTAAAAACTTAATACTCAATACTTACACTATGCTGATGTTTTATCTTTTCCGTGTATGTCCTCATTTCGCAACCTTTCATTTTTTCTTATACCGTGGATTGCCCGTAAATATTTGATTTATCGGAGGCATGAATCTGCCACTATGCATAGTTTGGAAAGGTCAAATAAAAGTTCTCCTCTGTTGAAGAGCAGAGTCGTGTTTGTTCAACAGGATGGGAGTTGTGGGTGGCTTGTGGTACTGAAACAGTAAGAATTGCACTAAAATATCTGTTTCACTGAATCCTCATAAAACAAGAGAGAGAGAGAGCAGGAAAAATCAAAGCTTTAATGTTCCGGAAAGACAGGATATCACAAAGCACTTATTTAGTACTGTTAAGTTTGGATGAGAAGGACATAGAAGTGCAAATATTTATTGCTGTTAGTCGAAGATGATTAGTCGTTTGATGGTCACTTTTGTAGAATTCTCGGTGCAATGATACTTAGCACATTTTTTAAAGTAATACAACTGTTTTTTTTTATTTTATTATGTTGCACTTGATAAAGTCCCTAAAGATTTTACAAAAGAATACATTTTTATTTTAGTATTAACTATGAAAGTACAGAATATTTCCATTTACTACAAGAGAAGGAAACGTATTTTTTTCTAATGAAAATCTGTTATGAATAAATATTTATCTGCGAAGCCTTCATCTTGGAAAAGTTTAGTCTTGGCATCGTCTTCAGGAAGTGAGCTAATGCGATGCTCTGTCTTGAAATGGAGGAAACGTTCGAAGCTCCATCACCAGTTTCCACAAAGATATGAACCAACCTTTTTGATTTTCCTTCAACTGACTTTTCTTTCTGTTTTATTAAAACCAACGAATATATCACAGTGTCATTGTACTATATAGGGATCTTGAATCCTTTTGAACTAATACTTGTCTAACGATTTTTGTATGTACTGACATGAGTATCTAACAGGACTTCTCTCTTAGAGACAACTAGAGGCACACTATTTACTTGTGCATGGTTATAGGCCAAAATATCTCTAAAACATTTTTTTCCGCCGTCTTAGAAAATGGCAGCTTATTCAGTATCTTCCCGAATAACTCGAAAGGTGTATGAAAAATCGAACATCATTTGTAGGGGAAAATGCCTCATGGGATATACGACTAACCTTCATCTTAAATTGAATAGAAATGCGATTATTGTTTCTCAAATGAAAAACAATAACATTTCCAATAAAATACTCTCGACAAGGATTATTACCAACTTATCTTATGTTAAACTTTGGTTTTCAGTACATGGAATGTACCTTCCTCTTCTTTATGTTTGATTCTCACTCCATCTTGCGCTCTTAAATTTCTGTTCCACGTTCATGGTGGAAAGAGATAAGCAGGCTTTTAAATTTCTCTTATATATATGCTATAGCGGTGGGTAAGAATATCATTTGATTTACTATTGTAAGTCACAAATTTACATTTCATTTGTATGTAATGTGACATGCTTGTATTCTGGCGTTTTATTATTATCATTTGTTTTTCAGGATAAGGCTAGATATTTAAGAAACCCAAAACGAATATTACGGCTAATAATTCCTGACACATTTCTTCTGCCCCTCTGTTATTAAATGGGACTGATGTATTGCTTGTCAGGAAGTTACAAATGTACTGTTCATTAATGCAAAAGAGACTAAGCGGAAATCCCTAAGAGAAGTTTTAAATGCACTTGAGGAACTTTGTTTTTCCGACATCTGATCCCTTTTTCCAGCACGATGATGGATACCCAAGATACTGCATCACTCATATTGTGTTCAGATAAATTTCCCAATATTGCCAGACAGAATCTGGTAAATATCTTGATAATTTTAAAGATTTATGTACCACCACTCTAATATCTGGAACGGTAGCATATGATTTTAATTAAGATACGCTGCTTCATTTTGCAATGGGATATATACGAGTAAAACATTGGTAATGCATCAAGTAACAAACACATTTCTTAATTTGATTTTTAGCAGGGAGCTACAATATGAAGAGATATAGTCATAGATTATCTTTGGAGACCGGCTGGCTCAAATAGCCAAAGTCCGTGAACGATGCCATGTTATATTCTGGATAGGTAACTTCAGAACAAAAGTAGAAATTATCTTTCTCTAGTTGGTTAAGTCAAACAGAAACAAAAATGAAAACTTTACTATTATAAACACAGGAACTCCAGTGATCACTGGAGACCAGTCAGCTTAATTATGATGGATATCACCGAATTTGCTTAGTGGTGAAAATGGTATTGAAACCGTTACGGCAGTTTCCCCTCAAGGCGGCGAGTATTCCTCTGATTGGATTAGTTGTCTTGGTACCTCCGCTGTTGAGGTGCAAGTGTCAACATTTAAATTTTAAGTATACTTTGTGTACGTTTGAATGGCAGTGCTCAAAACTAATATGTAACATATCTCTAATACAGCTTATATATATATATATATATATATATATATATATTATATATATATATATATATATATATATATATATATATTTCTTTAACGCCAGTGATAAACACTGCAGCTAGTTTTCATAGTTTTGGAGATTCAATTTCGCAAAAATTGAATTGTGATAAAACACGTCGTTATATACATCTTGCTTTGTTTGGGAGAAATTATTCATTATTGTTTATTACATTTTTTATTTTTATTTTTGCCACATTTGCGTCAATAACGGGGATAAAGATCCTGTGAATTCTCTACACCTCATAGAGTTTAAACACTGCAGCTAGTTTTAATTGTTTTGGAGATTTAAATTCTCAAGTATTGTAGTATCCATCGTAGTACACATCTTTCTTTATTTGCGGGAAATTATTTCATTATTATTCATCACAAAATGTTTTTATTTCTGCCACATTCCCGTCAATAACTGGGATAAGGGCCCTGTGAATTCTCTGTACCTCATACAGTTATTAACAATTCACCTAAGGCTGGAAAATTAGTAATTGTTTAGTAACATGACATTGCTCTGTTTAAGCCTTAAAATAAGGCATAACATCTGTCTGATGCCTTAGTACTCCTATACTGAGCGGTTGGAAGGATATCTTTAGTCAAACTATGTGCTGGAGAATTATGGAAACGGCAAGTCTTCACATATTTATTCCCATTGCCAGTAAACAGCGCTTCAAACCCCTACAAAAAGTAAAATATCATTCTCGAATAAGGAGATTTCCAGCTTCCTTTCAACGTGGTGTAAATAATATTCATAATGGAAAAAAAAACTTACTTTTTTCCTCTCATTTTTAGTCATTTTATAATCTAAAGGAACAGCATGTTCTCTATTGTTCGACTTCTTTTTAGATAATACCGTGATTATGAACTCACAGATATCTGAAACATTGTTTTTGGCGAAAAAAACTAATATGGCGTAATTTAGCGTTCTCGTAATTGCCCAGCGTTTTATTTTTATGGCCGTTTAAGGTAAAAATATGATGTTGCTATTCTGGACACTGGAATGAAATTAAGTACTAATAACATATCTTATATAGCATTTATGTGTATCGTGTGCAAAACTTTGGTAGCTTTTAACTTTTTCGAGACGAATTTGGAATTTTAGGCTATAAAATATTGGTTTTATAATTTAAGTTCAACATTTCGAGGTAACTTGAGAAAACTAGCCTTCAGCAATTATCTTCCCAGATTAAAACTGAATTTCTCTATTTATGGCGTAAGTAACAGCTAAGGGCACAAATTAAACTTCAGCTTTCAAGCAATATTTAAACGCTCTTCATCCGAGTTTCAAGCATAAATCTTTGCCACCCCCAATTCGGAAGTTTGTTACACCACAAAAGCCTGCTTTAATATACATCGTGTGAAAAACCTATTAATGTCATCAATAGCGACGTGCAAATATTCTTAAGCAAAGGAGGTCGTAGCAACTGCTTGATGGCTGAAGTTGGATTCTGTCTTTCAGTTGTCGGTAATAGCTTAAGTATATTTTACATGAAAAAGTTATTATAATATCGTTAATATATGTGTCCTATCTCGTGTTGTTGGCCAAAAGTTTTACTTTGAGTTAATTTCTGACTCTTGCAAAGCAATATGCGTCAAAACGAATGTATATTTCTATTTTTTTCCTTTTGTTGATATTGTATAAGCTTTGGAAGGTTTCAGCTTGCCATAATTGCTTTTACTCTACAGAAATAAAACAGCTAGTGGAATTTGGGATTACATTACTGCGATAAGAACATCTAGCAAAGTCATTCTTTTGCTGTCAAATACTGGATCTACAGTCTTCTGGACTTTTATAGTTCTCTCCTCCTCCTCCTCCTCCTCCTCCTCCCCCCTCCTCCTCCTCCTCCTCTTCTTCTTCTTTTTCTTCTTCTTCTTCTTCTTCTTCTTCTTCTTCTTCTTCTTCATCTTCTGCACAGGGTATTAAAATCGTAAAAAAACCCGGGAATTTTTTAGTTAGTTTTCCAAGATTAATTGTTTACTGACAAACTGTGGTGCCACCTTTACGTTTAAGGTTACACAGTCAATTTTTCCACTTTCATATGGTTATTCAGATGTTATTGCTATGTTCTAGATTTCCTGTCATCGTTACGTAACCTCGAGATCCTCCACGGATCTACCAAGACTTCCCTGGACTTTCATAGCTCCCTCCACCAAGCCGTCTTCGCTAATATTTTTTTCTCACCGAACACAAGGAATATGACTTTTCCTGTACATATTACTTGAAAGAATGAAACTATGATTTTTACGAAACCTGTTAATTCCCTGTCCCCTTACAGACAGACTGAGGTCTTAGTTTACCCAAACCCTTCAGAAATCTGGCTAAATGTTAATGGAAATATCAAAATTCAAGCTGACTTAATTATAACAGAATGAGAGAAATCATCATCAGAAACTGAGAAATTTTGGAGGTATTATAGGCAAACGAGAATTTCTTTTTTTGTGGAACATGTACCTTGAACAGCATAAATATAATAGATATCAAACTTCATTGATTAAAGTTTTCATTAACTATATATGCAAATCAAGCGAAGTTTTTTACGATGCAACCTCTATAGTCGATTCAGTGCTATCTAACATGCTTGTGAAACAGCAAACAAAATTAAATTTCGTCACTTCCCAAATATTTACATAGCAAATGGTCCCCTGAGCGTGGCATGACCTTTGTTGATTCTGTATAACCTAAGGTAACAAATGCAGCAATTGTTATAAAAAATGAATGCATTGCAAATAAATGCCAGAAGAAATAGTTTATATCAGGATCCCGACGGGTTGCAAAAGAAATATGATTCTTTAAAATATGAAATGAAAAGGAAAATAATTTAAAAAATTAACTGAAGGAAATATACCAGTTTTTTTTTTTACTTGAAAATATTACGCTATAATGCATCAACAAAGATGAGAATCTCACAAAAATCATCTTTTCGTAAACAATTATTTCCATATATCCTATAAATACCAGATGGCTCAAGCTTCTTCAACTCGAACTTGAAATGATGAGAAAACATTATGGATGCACTTCAAAACGAAGCTCTGCTAAAACGGTTCAGAGAAACTCCCACGGGATTGTGTCAGCTGTCCTTATGTGGCTGCTGGGTTCTTTTATATCCGTCTTACTCTTGCAACTGTGACACTGTGCAGTAATGATATTGAGGCGCTCAGCGGAGCAAGGGCGCCTCCACCGTTTTTATAAACTGAGAAAACACGCATTTAATGATTTGATAAAATATAGCTAAAAAACATATCACTACACCTTTCCTTGTCTTTGGGGAGTCCAAAAAATTATATCTCAGGCCTTTCTTTCTTTAAATTTTCTGACAGGTAACTGCAGCACAGAACAGTGCCCCCGTCATGTTATTGATATCTTCCAACTCCCAGTTACAAAGGGAAGGCACCAGTGTTCTCTCTTCTCATCTCTTCTCTATACTTTTTAGTTTAAGTTCCGGTTCACACAGTTACAAAAATAATGTCTTGCATAGTTTTAAAGGTGAAATAACCATACAAGCCTTATTTCCAGATAATACTCAGGATGGCATACGAGTAAACAGGATACTGTTGAGAGAAGAGTAGACTGAGTAACTTTTCCATAACAATAAAACCTACAGAGCCGTCAGAACAGAGGAGAGAATAAAAATTACTTTCAAAATGTGCATAAAACTTTATTGACAAAGGCCTAGATATGTATTTATTTTCAGCCTGATATAATGTAAGGATCTCAGATTTCAACTTTGTTGTTGTTGTTGCTGTTTAAGATTAAGCCAGCCTTGTGCTGGCACGGGCTCTTGCTCCTGAAGCAGCTCGTAACTGTATTATTTGTAAAAAAAAAAAAAAAAAAAAAAAAAAAAAAAAATAAAAAAAAAACTTTGAAAAACTTTCACTACAGTGGTACAACAGAAGCAGGAATAGCAGCAGGAGCAAAGGCTAGAGAAGACTTATGAACCTGCTCTCTTGACTGAATGCCTAGGAGGATGGGGTGGGTGGGCGGGGGGGGTGAAGTAAAGCAAAGTCAGAAGGAGAGAATGTTATTACAAAGGAGAGAATATGCTCTGGATACTGTTTCTAAAATCTTACTGGCATTACAATCCATGAAGACACTTTTTCGGATTTGAAGAAATGCCCAATGGAATTTCCAGGACAAAAGCTTGTAAGGTAATCAGGGTATCTCATAGTACTTTCCCTGGTGTATTGAAGAATGAACTGATGATGGAGGGGTGATAAGAAAAAAAATAATGATATAAGGATCTACGAAGTCAAAAGATACTATTGTAGTTAAAATGACATTAACAGTGCTGGATATGTAGTCTTGATGATCACACCGTGTCCACAGGCATACATTTAATTCTTCTTTTTGCAACAGACCACTATTAGAGGATAAGCAGATAAAGATAGCTATTGCCAGTTTAGAGAAAGATATAAAAATATGTATTCTTGTCGTAAGGATTAACAACATAAATTTTTTCACTTATTACAGTAAACTTCAAATTTTCCGGTGACCCACATAAGCAATTTTCGTCATTCATCATTCAATTTCGCATTTGGTACAAAAATGACAATTTTATCGCTTTCATTTGACTTCTTTTTCATTTTCCACCTTTTTAAGCTTCATCAAACGGGGGCGGAATTGATGTTCGCAACTATTTCGCTTTTCACATATGCAAAGTTTTGGGAATTTCCCCAGATTGGTTATGTGGGTTATAAGCTGAATAAAAGATTAAATTTTTTATATTTTTTTCTTTTTGACGAATTGAAAACCAGTTAGTTTTCTAGTAATGGAATGAATTTAGATATTTTGAATTTCATTTTGATAATCTATAAGTCCTATGCATTTATTATCGTCCCACTTAAAAAAAACTTAGTCTGCCGAATTTTTTCATCAGATGAAAAATCTCCAAAACCCGGTAAACTTATTTTCTGTAAATAAATAGATAAATAAATAAATAAATGAATAAATACATAAATAAATAAATAAATAAATAAATAAAGAAAGAAATAAATAAATAAATAAATAAAATTATAATTTAGGAAGGTGTAAATTCTCACCTTGGCTTAATGAGAAAAGAAGGAACCAGAAAGCCTACCTGATGATTGAAATGTAGAGAAATTACAAGAATCTGCTAGAAGACCACTTCCCAACAAAATTGCTCTCTCTCTCTCTCTCTCTCTCTCTCTCTCGTCTCTCTCTCTCTCTCTCTCTCTCTAAATATGTAGTAGTGATGACAAGTAGAAGCCTTTTCCCTCATGTCCCCTCAAATTGATTTGTGATTTGGTAAAGGTCGTGTAAAGTGATTTATTGAATGCACCTTGCATTTAGTTTTGATTACCATACTCTCCCTCCCCCCGCCTCCCCTCACCCTCCGACTCTCCCTTCTTCTCCCTCTTTCCCTCTCTTGACTCCGAATGCTGACCGATTTAGATAAAATCTTTACTGAAGCAGGTCACAAGGGTGAAGTCTCTCTCTCTCTCTCTCTCTCTCTCTCTCTCTCTCTCTCTCTCTCTCTCTCTCTCTCTCTCTCTCTCTCTTCCTTTTTCTTTTGTTTTCCACTGAATCTCGCAAATTTATATAAAAAAATAATATCTAGTCTTTTC
>NC_087220.1:16847708-16867708 GCF_015104395.2 Macrobrachium nipponense | reverse complement strand
TTTACGCTTTAGACTAACCAGGTACTTACCAACACGTTAAAAATTATTCATACGTGCAGCACTTAACAAATTATGTTTGACCTAGCAGGCACTGGCAAATTGTATTATACCTACCTCTCCATGAGTAAAAAAAGTACTCTTAGTGATCACAAAATATCGCTGAGAAGCTCAAGTACTGGGATTCATCAATAGTCAAGAGACAATATTCAAATTGTAGCTTAAAGAAGCTACTTACCAATAACCTAATTTTCTGAAATAAGTAGCTCATTAACAATATTTAGATTATTCACCTGGCGTAACAAAATCCTAATAGTACACCAATTTTCGCGGTGGAGGTACTCAAGGAGGTGAATTCCAAAGGGATCTAGACTTTACTGCTGAGAGAGAGAGAGAGAGAGAGAGAGAGAGAGAGAGAGAGAGAGAGAGAGAGAGAGATTAGAGGGTTAGGGGAAGTTCTGCTATATTTAAGTTTTTCATTGCATCATTTGAAGGATTATTAAATCTAAAATCATCAAGAAGAAAACTTAAATTTGCAGTTCCCATACAACCTGAATTAACTTTCGTTTACGGGCATAGCACGCTTCACCAAACTATTCATGCCATGTGCATGGAATAAGGAAGCAATTGCAAGCAACTAGGCGCCTGATGGGTAACAGCCACTGTCATTTTCATGAGTGATGGTTGGAACAAAAAATGCTCGGATGACTGTCGTTAGCTGTTGCAGAGTACTAAAGCTCCATTTTCGTTCACCAAACTATTGTTTCCTCTAAGATAATAATAGTTTATTTACGAAAGCTGTCAACAAATCTCGAACTGTATACATTTACATCTTGAATACATTCCTTTAATTTTACAGAAATTCTTTGTACCAGAAATGTGAGATTTATTATATCAAAGCAACGTATCCTAAACTACTGAAGGAACAATTAAACAGAAATGAAAGAAGAATCTTTAGTTCCTCCAATAACACACTGGTCCCGTGGCATATATAAATATAAGAAGCTCACGCAGGGAAAGGTGAAAGGAAAGATCATGGTCTATGAGCTTTCGTCTTTATTTCAAGAACTGATCACAGTAGCAAGTAGCCAATAAGTTGTTATTGTGATAAATCAATTTCAGTCTTAATTGTTTCGAGCTTTTCTGAGAAACCTTTCATTTTCTTTGCTAAAGTTCGGTTTCCTATTTTGGGAAAGGCCAGTTTTCATACTAAGTTTTCCGTGATGTCAATTTATTTATGAAATATTTTCTGACAAACTATACTATAGAGAGAATAAAAAATCTAAGTCTTTACAACGCCCCTTTTTTATCTTGTGAAAAATGAAAGTATGTGGATAAAAGGAAAAAAACAAAAAGATATACGAAGATCGAAAAAGGCTCTTTCGATATTGCATTTTATTCCTAAAAGTTTCACGAGAACTGGAAATAGCTAGTTTGTTTGTGAATTTCCATTTTAAAGAACACGCGATAGAGACAGTTCATTTTCTGCTGTCTCGGTTGGAAACTTACTTTGTCTCCTTGTATTTGAAAATATTCAGAGAATTTCCATAAATAGTCCTGCTTTCAAAACTCATAAGGCGTCATTATTATTATTACAGCGACAGCAGCAACACCTCTAGTGAAAACAATATTATTAATCAGAAAAAGATAGTATTTACTAAACAACTATTTTTAGCCTCCATAAAAAGAATTAATTTCAGGGCCATTAGCCCATATCACTCGCTTTTATATTGGCATAACGGCCGGGTATTTAATCAAAACGATTGGTTTTATGGAAGGTTTCAGTGCTTTCCAATATTCGTTCTAATTAGTTTAACTCACCATAAAGTATATTGCCACTATTTTTATGGCCTGAGACCCAAACGTAATTACGTTTCTTAATGAGACATCATCTATTGAGATATCGCCATATATCAAGAATATGAATCCAATAAAAATTTATTTGCTCTTTGTAGGGGCTTTGATTATTGCCGTTGTGAATTACCAATCACTTTCTCTTATTTTCTTAGATTTAACCTTGACACTTTTCGCCTTCTGAAATGAACAAAGAGCTGGAGAAAATTTATTTATATCTACAGTTACAGTGGCAGAAATCTCTTCTTTCTTACGTATTCCCTGTTCTTTATGTGGCAGGTACTTTTTTTCCCCCTTTTCTTTTTTATCTACCTGCATTAAATAAGATCATTCTTTTTCAAACTTGTTGACCTACTCGTTCATATAAATACGCTATAAAGCAGGACATATAACATAATTGTCATGGATTCTTATTATTATATACCTATATATATGTATATATATATATATATATATATATATATATATATATATATATATATATATATATATATATATAATATATATATGTGTGTGTGTGTGTGTGTGTGTGTGTGTAACATAAGTCTATGGTATCTATTCTGATATTGTTCTTTGCATGTATAATCAATATATTTTCTTAAGTGATTACAGCTATTACTCACCATCTGAAAAACCTGTTTTTCCACAGTAAATGCAAATTTTTCCATAAAAAAGATTCGAATTTAGACAATTCTAGCTCGGTAAGTGAAGATAACAGACCAATTCGTTCCCAAGCTGAATTTCACTTTCTTGGATTTGATACTCCAACTCTCTCTTCATTTGAAGTGTGTCATGCAAAATGCAGTTCAGCACTGAAAAATGGTGTCTTACACAAGGTCATTAACTAGTGCTGTGTTAAAAATAAACTACATTTGTAGAATAGCCGTAACTGAACAGGGCTACAAAATGTATCCTAATACAATAACTTGTAAAATTGGTAGAAGTGATATACATCTAAGACGGAAATTGTGACGGTCATTCAGACTGAAATTTGTCGCAGCTCATAATCCACGAATGAAGTTTTAGAACAAATCAAGGGTTACAATGAAAAACACAGTACCATCCAAACCTATCTACTGTCAGTGAAGAACCCTAGTCATTCCTGTTTATGATATCCTCTACTCACACTAGCAGGCGAGGATGACCCAAGACATTAGTGTACTTCCGTGAGGTCATTTTAACACTTCATCAGTTCATCTACAACGCAATAACCCCCAAAATGACGACGGGAGACTGAATAGGAAGAAATCCCCAACGATTCAGATGCTTGGCCATGTTCCTCTGGAAACGAGATGCCTCATCAATCATTTCAGTCGGAATTGTTTATTTTCTTAAAGTAGTTATCCCTAGTTTCATCTCTATATGTTAAGTACTATAACGCCAAATATTTTAACATGTAAAACCAAATACTATGAGATTCAGGGCCTCTGTAACATGGTTTTTTGGACTTTGCTCCTTATCAAAGCATCGGATGTAGCTGAAAGTTGACATATGTATATTTTACAACCACACAAATTTTGTCAGCATTATCAATAACCTAAACCCGATGGTTTTAATTTTTATAGAGTAAAAATTATCGTGATAAATTATGAATAACCATAGAGCAGTGACACTGTGCTGCGACAAAACCGTTAATTCCACTAAATGTTTTTGATATTATTCTAAATGAGTCATCTTAATTTTTGTTCATGATTTATCTTTTATAGTTGTATCAGAGAAGTTAGAAGTCATATTGACATTATAAAAAAAAAAGTTGCTCTGTATACGATAATCAAAGAAAGTGAAACTGAATTTCATTTGGCGTTACATTACCTTACAAATTATTTTAATATTCTGTTAGCATATCTGTAAGCTAGTATTTTGTGACGAAAAAAATTACTCAAGAAATATTGATTGTTCAATAAAATAGGGAGAAAAGACGCTTTTTGTGCAGCATTCCATTCGAGGAAACAATGCAATGAAACCCTTTTCACCGTTGCTTCCAGGTGTTCAAAAATGGTTTAAATCTCATGTTTTCTGCCTGTCGTCCTTTCTGATAGACCCAATTCTCGGTTACTACTAAAGGTCACCACTAACGTTCAGTTACACCTGTGTAGGTAAACTTCACCATTTACGATACAGTATTATCGCTCAGACGTCCTTCGAAACAGCCATAGATGTTCTGGCTGTAATTGGCTTGATGACAGCATAAAGAAAAACAGTCATAAACGTCAGTTAAGAGGTCCAGTGACAGACTGGTTGACAAAAACTATTTCAATACTCCCATGTAAATTTGTTAAAAGTGTTTAAATATGGCTCCAAAGGTTTTCGTAATGTTCACGAGTGAAGGGAGAGTTCCATATCAAGATCATTGTGCTAAGTTAGTAATTGTTTTAAATTTCAAATCTGACAATGATAGACCCAAATTGTTTCTCTCTTTTTCATTAAAATTGTCAATACTGATTTGATTTGATTTAAATAATTACTTTCTTATGACGTGTTACGAGTGAACATCCATAGTATAACTGCTGTTCCTTAGCTATATGTGATACACAATCACGTACATTATTTCGCCATAATGAATATTTATCCTTATTAAAAAACTAACTTGCCTATGTGGTTCATAACCACGAATAAACATACATAGGCTTAATCTGTTACGGTAGCCTTTGGGTTTTACTCTCAAGCAAAATCTCATTCACGATGTCAAAGACATCTTTAAGACATTCAGCAATGATGCTGCCACTTTCAGTCTTCATTATACACAATTATGTTTCCTATGGGAAAATGGTAAAATTATAAATATATATTATTCTGATACCGGTATCAAGAAAGATAAATAAATAAATAAATAAATCCGATATATCATCAATATAGGTACACATTTTTTTAAATTTAATTTTGTTAAAACTCAACACTTTCAAACTGGTACATATTATCTGTCCGGGGGCGGCAAGCGAACTGAACCAAAAAAGTTGCTTCCGCACATTAAAGTTGAATAAATGAGCAGGTATAACTGAAGAGATGGAAGGAATCGCTTTCTTAGCTAATGAACATCTTCCTTATCATTTCTTGTATCCCATTGACTCACTACAATTCACTGATAAGCCAAATAATTAACTGATAAAAAGAATTTAAACTGTAAAAAATTATGAAACAAGTACACATAATTAAGTATACCGATTTTGCGGACATATATCACTGGCGTTCCACCTGCTTCTGCACAAAATATGTAAATCTAAACTAACTTCAAATGGGTGTTTAAGCCAAAACTGTCGTGTAACTATGACGAGGAATAATTCTTGCAAAATTTCCATATACGTATATATTACTATATTATATATATATTATATATATATATATATATATATATATATATATATATATTATATATATATATATATATATATATATATATATATATATATATATATATATATATATATATATATATATATATATATATATATATATATTATATATATATATATATATATATATATATATATATATATATATATATATATATATATATATATATATATATATATATATATATATATATATATATATATATATATAATATATATATATATATATATATATATATATATATATATATATCTATATATATATATATATATATATATATATATATATATATATATATATATATATATATATATATAACACGACTGGTATCATGCAAACATACAGTTCTCATGATGAACATATGGGTCGGTATTCGAATATCAAAAGTAAACATTTCTTTATTCGTAAAATGCGAGGATATCCTTACGTTCATTTTGATGAATAAGATATAGGATTTACTCTGAGGTTCTACAGGGGTTCAATCAATTATAATAATTCCAGTAACTGATTGGCTTATTCATACAGGTTTAACTAAAATATAGTTACTCATAGAATTGCATTAATGCAATGCAACTGAAAATAAAACGTTAAGCCATTTGGTGAGTTCTTTCAAAAAATCAGCTTTATGATGCAAATTAAAATAAATTTTCATCGAATGTCCGCAAGTTGGATGTCTGAGTTAATCATATCTTCCGAAATGGAGTGTATTTATTATGGCGAAGTGATCTCTGAATCGTAATGCGAGGGATATACAGCAGATCTGGGAAAAGACGGGGTTGCATTCAACTTTCTCAAGCGGAAACTATTCCGAATTAATGCCGAGCCTATGTTTACGAGCTCTGTTTGCGATGAAGAACCAAATTTTTGGCATGGAGTTCTCTCTCTCTCTCTCTCTCTCTCTCTCTCTCTCTCTCTCTCTCTCTCTCTTCCTTTGATGCATTGCTTACTTATTTTCTGGTATTTGAGCCTTTATCTGGTTGTAAATTAAGGTTGGTTAACATTCGTATTCTTATTTTGGCTTTCGAGGATTCTGGTTAAATCAAAGAAATGGATTTCATTCATTAATAAGTATAAAGGAGTTTGTAACACTTTTCGACTTGAGATTTGTTTTACTGCCTCACTGTAACCTTCATATTGCTGGAAAAGCGTCACCTGGAAATGGAATGGAAGCTTACAGGAGGATCTACAACCAATGAAGACTTTTCCGAGTTTTAAGTTTTATAACACAAATACTTTATTTGTTTTCAGTAGTATGAGATGTCTTAATGCCACTTACCTTGGTATGGAAGGTATATTAAGAAGCACTCTTCCTATTTTAGATATTTTGATGGTAATTCTTATCAGTATGATGATACTGTCAGGCATTAAAGTAAGACATAAACCCAAACAATAAAGAGAAGTCGGGAAGATGAAGTAAGGAAAATTATTTGATAAATTAATGTTTTTTGTCTTTTTTACATCAATGTTACACAGTTGCACAGAGAGACGGATATAAAAGGAACCACTTTCAACTCTGAAACGTTTTAGCGTAGCTTTGTCTTGAAGTTTTTCCAGAATGTTTTCTCCTCATTTAAAGATTACGGTTGATTCACACTGCGACCTCTTTCTTTCTTTCTTTAATATTTGATAGCATCACCATACTAAATTTATACCTGGTGATAGAAATTCATTTCTCGATGTGCTTTGGATCCCACAATAAGCTGTAGATCACGTTGTTAAGTAACCAATTGGCTCCTAACCACGTAAAAACATCTAATCCTTCGGGCCACCCCTAGGAGAGCTGTTAATCAGCTCAGTGGTCTAGTAAAACTAAGATATATTTAACCTCTAACCATAGTGATAAGAAGTGCCATCAAAACATCTAAATACTCTGGGGCTCTTAGGATAGATGCAATTAATAGCATGAGGAGAAATGATTTTTAGCCCTTATGGCTTACGGGAGATCCTCACCGTTATACACACATATTTAGCAATGTAATGTTAAGTTAAGAGAAAACTTGTATATTTTCTTCATTCAATGTTGGAAATTCATTTATTTTATCATTTCTAAGTAGCCAGAAATTTGCCTGAGTATCTTTCCTTAGTCAGTAGCTCATGCATTCGTTTACTGTCACTTCACCAATTTGTTTGTGAGATTAATTAAGGTCCATTTCGTTTTTTTATAAGATTTTCTGTATTTACTACCTTAGGGTGTTGAAAATCACCAAAACCTGTGGCACGCGGAGGGGACCATTTGATATGCAAATATTTGGAATGTCAAAATAAAATTTGTCAGTTTTTCACAAGAACTGTGGTAGACAGCACTATAGAGGTTGTGTAGCAATAAACTTTGCCTGATTTGTAGAGAAAGTTTCTCTTCAGTACTTGGAGAATTTATTAGAGTCTGATGATGAATTTCTTCCGTTTTGTTATGTGAAAATTAAAGTTTAATCTTAATATTTCCTTTAATGTATAAAAGAGTTTCTTCTTAAGAGTTTTGAATAAATGAAGACATCAATTTATATGCAACAGGACGAGGAGTTAACGAGCTTCATAAAAATCATAGTTTCGTTCTCTCGAGTAATAAGTACAATCTCAACAATATTCCTTGCATTTGGTGAGAGAAAAAGATTTTAGAGACGACCTGGTCTCTCGAGGTCACATAACCTCACCAATTAAATCCATTAACATCTGAATACTTTATTGCATATAAAAGAAGTCGAGAGGAAACATTTCATATGAGTTTCTCGGTGTAAAGCTACCACATTTCATTTTTCAAGATCAATTCGGATCTTGGACAATTAACTGAATGAGTACCTCTTTCCATTATTTCATTCACTGTCAATAATAATAATAATAATAATAATAATAATAATAATAATAATAATAATAATAATAATAATAATAATAATAATAATAATAATAATAATAATAATAATAATAATGAAGGATTTTTAGAAGTCCAAATAAGAAATCACCGTGGAAAGGGGTAAACAAAAACATCCGAGCAATATTCAATAATTGTTTTCGATTTAAATCAGATGAGGGGTTTCATTAATGTTACAGAGAAATGGATAACAGAAAACCGGTCATGATTACAAAAATTACAGACATAATGAGAAAAACATATATGCAGTACACTAAAATTCGAAAACATGTAAACAAAAACATTTGCTTTTGGATGATCTAAGTTTCACATTGGCTGCTACTACTACTACTACTAATAATAATAATAATAAATAATAATAATAAAAATAAAAAATAATTATGATAATAATAATAATAATAAAATAATAATAATAATAATAATAATAATAATAATAATAATAACATAATAATAATAATAATAATAATCAAATGTTATATTGCCTTGCTTCTGAAGCTTCATGACCAAATAACATTCACTATGGTAATGTTCATCTCCAGTCGCATTCCCAAATCACACAGTTGTTTCCAGATTTTATCCCCAGACGTCCTGCCATTTGGATTATTCATGTATGCGTGGCATTTCCTCCCCCATATGTTGTATGTCCATAACGTTGATTAAAAAACATTCCCAAATCATACTGTGAAAGAACTGAATAAATCATTTGTAGTGTTCGATTTTCCTTCAACTTTCCAAAGAAAAACTTGTTTTATGCGTGAAGCTCCCCCACCCTCTCTCTCTCTCTCTCTCTCTCTCTCTCTCTCTCTCTCTCTCCTACCAGTACAACGCTCTTATATTAAACTCTTGCTTGGCCATGTAGTACATCAGTCGTTAGAGATGTAGTCTAGGAATATTTCATCCATCTTACTTGTTCCTCTTGGTCATATGGGTTAGATCAGGCTGCATTTCCAAGAAATGGTACACTGTATGTTACCCAGTAAAGTATCACATTTTATATATATATGCATATATATATATATATATATATATATATATATATATATATATATATATATATATATATATATATATATATATAATATATATATATACACACACACAGACACACACACACACACACACACACATATATATATATATATATATATATATATATATATATATATATATATATATATTATATATATATATATATATATATATAAAATGTAAGACTTTATTTTGAGTTAACATTTTCTGTGTTGGTACATCAGTTGTATTATATTTTTAGGTAATGAAGGCCATTCCATCTGGATGTAGCCAAACAGTATTACAATTCGGTCCTTAGTAACATATACTCGTTGAATAAGAGGATATGTGAGATCTTTGCAGCATTTATGTTCTTACACAGTTTGAGGAATTCAACCTGTATCTTTAGGCACCAACATAATGCTTTAAAAAAAAAAAAGCCAGAAAACGAAAAATAATGACTTATTAGTATTTCTCACAGGTCAGGGATGGGGACATATAAAATACAAATGAAAATTTATCATTCTAAAAGACATTAGACCAAAAGAAAGTCGAGATAAAAAAAAATGACTGACTAGAAAAAGTAAAGAAATAAACAAAATGATTATGCCTCCGAATCCCTCTTACAGTTCACATGAGCGATTCATCGTACAAGATCAATCTATTATATCGGAACAGTTATTGTCAAGAGTAAAATGTATTGGAAATTCACTCTTAAGAAACTCGACCATTTTTCCTTCCCAGATTCTGTTTGCTCTTTCGTTCTAAACTCACCCGTCCGGGTTATTGTTCTTTGCTCTTTTACAGACTTCATTGCATCAGCACAATTCCCCTCCTTCGCCATCTGTGAGACTTTCGCGAAGGAAAAGAGAATAACGAAGCCTTCAATTTCATCCAAAGAGTAAAAATTACATTTCATTCTTAACACAAAGAAATTTTAACAGGGCAAAAGCCTTGAATTATGTTGATATCGTTGTTGAGAACTCTTCGTCGATAAACTTCATTAGGTCCCTTGAAAAACGACTCTTCTTAAATGAAAGGCTTTTCCATCATAATGAATTATAATTGGCTTCAGGCTGAAGGTGCCTCGGAACCAGCTAAGTTTTCTCACTTTTCCTTGGAGTTTTTAGACCTGACTTCAAGAGGAGCGAAAGATCTTTATTCTCGCAACCTTCTAATTCTCATAATTTAAACAGATGAAGCGTCAATGACAGCGATTAATTAAAAACAATCTTCGATAAGTTTTCCATTTCGCCATTTAATAGAGTGGGAAACTAATTCTTATTAGACGTTAGAAATTCTGATAAGACATTTAAATATACATATTTAGCTCAGCCTTTTTTTTTTAATGATTGAGGTAATGTTACGTTTTATGGTGAAATAATGATAAGCAACTAAATATTCATCGACTAAAGTTCACCATGACAGTACCCATAGAGGTGTACTGCCATCGGAGCACCTCAAGCTGTGTATTATAGGAATTGCTTAAAGCTTTTTTGCAACATCCCTTAGGCAACTCGCATTCGTTTGACTGCACCTCCGTCCATATTCTTTTTCCACCTTTCTTTCCACACCCTAGAATCCTAACACTTGTTTCCTATTGCATTAGGGAGGTTCCCTCCTGTTAGATATTTAAAACCTCATTACTCTCAAACTCCATTTCAGACTTGAATTACTTCAGAGGTCCCAGTGCTTGGCGTTTGGCATCAACACAAACACACACCACACACACACACATTGTTCTGATATAAGTTTCTATGAGATAATTTTCGGTATCTATCTAAATGTGTTGCAGAAACTATTTTCCTGAACTCCAAACTCAACTGACTGGAGCATCTTTTGCCATTTCCCCCTTTAACTTATAATATGTATATTTCAGTATGCATATTATTTCAATAGCCTTACTCTTTTCCTATATGAAAATCAACGGGACAGAAATTGCCGAAGTATGACCTAAAAAAGATAGACACGCTTTGTAAGGTAAAACCTGGTGTGTCTCAAAAAAATATTTTGTACTTTTCAGTGCATTTTAATAATAGCGTGTCTTATATAGATATATATATATATCTATATATATATATATATATATATATATATATATATATATATATATATATATATATTATTACTGTTTAGTTTTGACAGAAAATGCGACCAATTTATGAGAGTAACTAAAAAACCTGAACGCGATATCCTGTCGAAACAAAGAAGGTTTAAAAATTCTGAAATTTCATAGAAATCCTGAGGCACTGGGATAGGTCACTGTAGGGTCACTGAGGTCACTGCTGACCTACTGATCACGTAAGGTTGCATTGTCACCAATACTGAGAAACCATGCAGAAGGTCAAGTCCATCGGAGGAAGGGAACAAGTCGAAAATTAAGTTACAAGATTTGATCCAAACAGACAGACATTCGTGGAAGTCAAGTTAAATAAAAACACGTAAAAACACCAATTTCTCAGCAACTGAATATTTTATAGCCTCTTAGAAAAATTGCCAGTTATTAAACATACCATAAGCCTTTTCATCACCTAGCTTCATATGCACAGAGGATCATACTAAAATATAGATAGATAGTTGTAATAAATTTGAAGTTGGGAATTAGCATTTTCATGGGAAGTCATTGTTGCAATAATTTTAATACTACACATTTCAACAACTTTTCACTTAGGACGGATTTGTCCATGCATTATTATACTGCCAAAGTGTTCACTACACCATGCCCAGACAACCTAATGGGCGATTGTGAACCCAATTTGTTGACGTAAGATTGCCGGGGTGCGATCATCAAATCGTTGAACGCAGTTGTATTTTCTTCTGCATAATGTTTCTGCCTTTCCTGTTCCTTATGTTCATAATACAATTGCCTTTGCCTAATGCATTATTCACTACATCTCATGTATTGCAGCTCCTATGAAAATATTGCACTTAATGTTGAATGTTCTCTTATCTGGTACTGAGCGTATGAATATTTGACGTATTCAAAGACAATTATCACTTGCATATTGGCAGGACTTTTTATTCTAATTTGCGTGAAGTTTCTGCGCCATTATTATTTTTTTATTGTTTGCCGACTACTGTCATATATTCAATTCATTCACACTATCTGTTCCAAAATGTTTAAAAGTGTAACTGAAGTCTATACATTGAAGCCAAACTTCTTACATAAATTGACGGTCGACTCGAGCAAAAGTTTCCAGAGGTTATATATTTTCGTTCAATTGCTTTTCTTTATCCTTTAAATAATGGATAGTTTTAATTTCAATCTAACCTTAATATGAGATACAATGTCACAGTCAAACAAACCATTATTTTAAACTATTTTTCCTACCATCTAAATAAAATCAATGTTTATCCTTGAAGTAAAATAGTATTGACTGAAGATACTTTTAAATTCAAGAAAAGGAACTTGCTTTACAAATATGTTGCCCAACTATTATTTCTTTGTGTTCCCTACAGAAAGACTCTATAAAAAGTTCAAGCAAAGACTAACGGACTGGGAGGGAGAGATAGACTGATAACCTAGCTTGTCTATATTTTTTAAAATAAAGAAAGTCTCATAATCCATATTCATTTATCTGAATGTTACATATAATACATTTTCGATAAACGTAACTACTCCGGACATTCATGCAGGTATAACTAACTTGAAAACTTGAGGCCAACTTCCAACAAAAGACAATTTATCTACTTAGTTATTTAAAACCCAATCAGAAAATGCATTTCTTTGGCAATGTGATATATTCAGGAGTTAGCATTCAGTTCCTTTAATTAAAGGAAAGCATTAAACTCGGATCTCGTCTGACTTCACAAAAGTTGCATGTCTATTCATCAAGAGAACTGTGTAATCATACTGGGATGTAAATGCTAATATAAATTTCATATCTCGTCAAAATGGACAGAATACACACACACACACACACACACACACAGAGAGAGAGAGAGAGAGAGAGAGAGAGAGAGAGAGAGGGAGAGAGAGAGAGAGAGAAATATTCTTCATTCATCGTTTCTAGAAGAGGAAATAAAAAAAAAATGATACTAAAGAGTAAAAGAAAACATGTTAACACTATATTCAACAGATTCTTCAAACATCTGCTTTATAACTGTAAATTAAATCAAGAATGTACTTTTAATGAAAACCACATGCCTTTCGAACTAAGATTAAATTTACAGAGGGGTTTAAAAGTTCGTGAAAGGAATTTTTTTTTTTTTTTTTTTTTTTTTTTTTTAACATCCGTAACCTACTTGTACATATACTGCCTACATAGCAAATTCAGTATAATGAGGCACTCTTACACATAGTTATTGAAATACTTGAGTATAAGTTTTAATGTGGAACAAAAATACAAAGCACTTTTCTATAAGATTCACCCCAATGCTCTAGAATCATTGTTCAGATAATACCATCAAGACATCATAACAAACATACTATCGGTAGGAAAAAATAGACATTTTAATTATACCTTGTAAGGAACTAAGAATTGGGACTTTAATGTCACTTCCGGTTATAGGAAATTATACTATTTCCTATGAGTAAGAAGAACTCATGCTATGAGTAAAGGTGGCTACATATTCTTTAACCCTTGCTAAGCGAACCATACAACCATTACGCTTCAAGATGAATCTGGCACTGGCCAGTTCATTCAAGAAAATTACTCCTGAAACTGAAGCAGCAACATTTACTCTCAGTAGTAAAGAAATTCACAAGAAGTCAGGATTTTACTTTCTTATCATAATAATAATAATAATAATAATAATAATAATAATAATAATAATAATAATAATAATAATAATAATAATAATAATAATAATAAAACTAGGCACGATCCCAAGATCCCTGAAAAGGAATCTAGAAAAACTAGAGGCTGAAGTAGCTCCAGGACTCATGCAGAAGAGTGTGATCCTAGAAACGGCACACATAGTAAGAAAAGTGATGGACTCCTAAGGAGGCAGGATGCAACCCGGAACCCCACACTATAAATACCACCCAGTCGAATTGGAGGACTGTGATAGAGCATAATAATAATAATAATAATAATAATAATAATAATAATAATAATAATAATAATATGCTTTATTTCAGCTCAGGGCCATATACATGGAATATACAAAATACAGACAGTAACATACACAATCTAGTAGATACATGAGACAGCATGATAAAAAAGAAAAAGAAAATGAATAATCGTCACTTATCCACAAAATAGCTGAGGTAGCATAAAAGCTAGTAATCATAATACTGGTAATAACAGTAATAATATTGGTGAGAAAAAAAAATATGCATTGAGAGTAATGACAGTTAGTGCACATATTATATAACTTAAATTTCAACTAGAGACCTTATTTGGTTACAGTAGTTATGTCCAGAGGGCTAAATACAAAAATGGAATGTAAGAAAAACTTTACCTTGATAGTAATCACAGTAATAATGAAAAATTAAAATATCAGCAATAAATGTAATAATGACAAAAACTGCAGATGACATCTTGCCAATACAGAGATTAAGTCCTTTAGGGGACAAAGGCCTCATTTTCCCATCTTTCCCACAATTTAGATTTTCTTGCTTCACTCCTTAGGATGCTTTGTATGAGCGAGTTGCTGCTGTTTTTCACTTGGGTTACCAGACTGGACATTGTTCGCCTAACAATGATTTTTAAATTATCCAGGTGGTTTTCTATGAACATCTGTGTGGCGGAGTGGTAGCGGGGAGTGTTTGTGAGGTGTCTCAGAATGTCATTGTGCACAACAGTGATGCGTCTCATGGTCTCTCGGGTATAGTTCGTCCAGAGGGAACACCCATAGATACTGTAGCAGTACGAGCGGAAGAGCAGCAGTTTCACGTCTCGGTGACAGAAGGCAAACCTCCTTGCAATCATGTTGCCAGCTGCATATAGTTTACGACGCCTCTGTTCAATGAATGCCGTATCTTTTAGGTCGTCGGTGATAATGTGACCCATATACGGAAATTCGTGCACAAATTCCAGCCGATGGTTTCCGAAGAAAATTTGTGGTTCTGCAATATGCTTAAGCGATCTCGGGAGCAGCGACATGCACTGTGTCTTGGTTTCGTTGTAGATTATATCAAATTCCTCTGCATATTGGCGGCAAGTGTCGATGAGTCGTTGGAGACCTTGCACTGATGGGGAAATCAGAACCATATCGTCGGCGTAACAGAGGTTGTTTACAGTTATTTCATTGACGGTGCATCCGATTGGGAGTGAGTTCAGTTTGACATTCAAGGCATCTGTGTATGTATTAAACAGGTATGAAGAGATAATGCCCCCTTGCCGAAGCCCGTTTAGGGAGCCGAAGGTGTAAGATAATACGTTACCCCATTTGACACAGAATTGCTGTGTGGAGAACCAGCAATGTAAAATGCCAATTAGATACAGGGGTGTGCCCCTTTTATGCAGCTTCAGGAAGAGCTTCAGGTAGTTTACTCTGTCAAATGCTTTTCTCACATCTACAAAACACAGGAAAACAGGAGAGGCTGATGATAGGTAGTAGTCCAGCAATTCTTTCAGTATGTAGATGCAGGTGTCGGTTGAGTGGTTTGCTTTAAAACCGAACTGGTTGTCAGTGGTGTGTAGAAAGGGGAGAAGTCTCACTAGAAGAACCGACTCAAGTATCTTCGATGCTATCGTTGTGATTGCAATCGGCCGGTAGTTGCCAGGGTCAGCTGCATCCTTCAGCTTGTTTCTGATTAATGGTATCAAGTGAACTAAGAGTAGGGAGTCTGGAAGAAACCGGTGAATTATGCACGCATTGAATAGGGCAGCTAGCAAAATGTAAATTATTGGATGGCAGAATTTGAAGGCATCTGCAGGAAGACCATCACAGCCGGGCGATTTATTATTAGGTATGCTGTTTATGGCATCGCTGATGTTACCTTGCATAATACGCTCTGCAAAATAAAACTGAATGTTGTCAGTAAGGAGGTCATCTACATCCCTTCGGGAATCTTGATCATTTATGCAATTCAGGATATTGTTGAAGTGATCGCCCCACATACTTGCAATAGCTTCGTCTCCGGCTGCTTCCCCAACTCTCTGTGATAGCTTTTTAGTTTCGGGATTTAAGGACTGGATATCTTTCCAAAGACGAGGATAATCACCAGATTTTAAGTTTCTAGAGATTGCATCGGCTCTTAGTTGTTTTTCATTTAAACTGCAGTGCTTAAGAGGAAGTTTGAACTGCGCTCTCGCCTGTCTCATTAGTAGTGCAGTGTGCCCTTCCCTGGGGCTACCATTTTGCCTCCACAGTAAAAACATTTCTCGTGAGTATGTATACATATCTTTAACCAAGTCATTTCATCCAGGTATATTACGAGAATTACCTTGACGAAATCTGAAGGCAGTCCTGCCCGAAGCAAGCATAGCGGAGATTATGTTCGAATAGAATTCATTCAGATCCCTCCTGTGTTGGTCATTTCTACAATTTGTGTTAATACAAAGTAAGGCGTCATTCTTCAAATACCAGTGCGTTGATAGTATGATGTGTTATATGCAATTAATAAGCTTCAAGTAATGCCTTATCAGTTGCACCTAAATTTCACAACCATTAAGTCGTGTGTAACATAACAAGATGTTTGTTGTATGAATAGGATTTCATAGCAGCGCCGGTATTTACCGAGGTCAAGTAAATGAGCGTGTTGGAAGGTCAGACCCCAATATGAACACCTCCAGGAAAGA
This sequence comes from Macrobrachium nipponense, assembly GCF_015104395.2. NCBI lineage: Eukaryota > Metazoa > Arthropoda > Malacostraca > Decapoda > Palaemonidae > Macrobrachium > Macrobrachium nipponense. The sequence goes on along the minus strand of NC_087220.1, from coordinate 16,850,941 downwards.
AATTAACATAGTAACCGGGGTCTTGTACATAGTAAAATTCAAGTTAATATCACATTTCTCTTCTATTTGTTAGAATAGATTTACTTATTCATTGTGCTATAAGTTATTGGACAATGATCATATCCAGATTTATTACAGTATTCAAGTATTCAAACTGTCCTCCTTCAACCAACCAAAGTTGAGGAGTCACTCTACTGAAACTGCCAATGATCTGACTTTTTTTCAGTTGTTGAAGAGTACGCGGTTTTGTAGCATACACCGAATTTTTTATGACTCCTCAAAGGAATAAATCAGGAGGCATGAGGTCCGGAGATCGAGGAGGCCACTCAAATTTCTCCAACGATTCTTAGAGTTGTCATCCAGCCAACTTCGGGCAACATTGCTGTAATGTGTAGGGGTACTTCCTTCATGCTGAAACCAAAACTCCTCAATTTGCGACCATCCTGACACTACAGGATAGAACTGATCTTGAAGAATAGCAACGTAGCTTGGACCTGTGACCGTTTCTTCAAAGGAAAAACGGTCCAATTGGCTTTTCCGCACAGATCGCAGCCCTCACAGTAACACCCGGAGAATAGACATCTCTCTCAATCTCAACATGAGGATTAGCTGTATCCCAGTAAATTGCATTGTGCTTGTTCACACGGCCATTTAATTTGAAACATGCTTCTATCCGAAAAACTTTGGCGCTGGAATTGTCATCATTATCACACATCTGAATAAACCAGTTACTGAATTCGATTCGTCAATCAGGATCATCTTCTGCTATTGCATGAACAAGATGAGGATAGAGGTTTAAGGTTTAAGTCACTGAGCATTCTGTGAATCGGCGGTCTTGATATTCTCAGTTCTACCTGGGCCCTTCTGATAGATTTTGTTGAGCTGTTGACGAAGGCTTCTCGTACAAGTTCTTTTTTTTTTCTACCAAGGTCACTGATTTAAGTTTCCCAATTCTCTGCCTTTCATTGACTGTGCCTGTTTCTTCGAAACGCTTCATAAGATCAGAAACGATATCACGTTTAACTGTTCTTTTAAATTCGGTATTAAATATATTGCCTGTTTCATAAAACGTTCGGACAACAAGATTCTTTCTTCAGTCGTAAGTCTTGCTGCCATTTTAAACTAAAAAAGGCAAACTGATTACACAATGAATAAGCAAAATTACTCTAAAAATAGCACACCGAATGGTGAGTAACATTGATCTAAGAATAACGCAATGAATAAGTAAACTTATTCTAAGAAATGTAAGATAAATTTTATATTAAAATAAATTTTACTTTGTACAAGTAAGTGCCCGGTTTCTTATGGGACGCCCTGTAAGTATATATCTGTTGCTTTATATTGCGAGTATTTTATTCCAACAAAGTAGTGAACCTTCTTTAACTAGTCACTAAAGTTCAGTTCCGTTTCATCCTTCTTTGATCCTATTACGATAAATGAAGTCTATTCTGGCGATCAAGTCAGTGTAAACTTAAGCTTTTGACTGAGCAAATTCTTGAACGAAAATCTTTCGATTTTATAACCCTGATTAACGAGAAATCGAACATGCATAATTTTGTGGAGGCTGAAACATAGTCAAGCGAACAACAATGGATACTGGCTTCTATGAGATGCCGAAGCAATTTACCGTCATAAACTTTCTCACGGTCTTTCTGTGGATGCCCATAGAGAGAGAAAAAGACTAGGAGGACCTTGCATTTAGTCAATAGATTTACTAACATACTTTATAAGCCAATTAGAATTCATAATTAGAATGACTTTACTACTCCACCCATAGTCAATGATGAAAACTAACCTTTTGGATATAGTAATGAAAGTCTAAGCTCTAGATGTCCAAAGTGTCTGAAGTAACACCGAAGTAGAGGAAGCTTATGGGATGCAGAAGCTCGTCCATTTTTCCCCTGTAAGGTGGGTAGTAGTGATATTTGCATTTTCATTACAGTTGGTCGTTTTTCGAAGACGACTATTTGTAAAAGTATTCAGTATTGTGTATAAACACCAATATGCATAACATAACAATATTATGCATATCATACCCACATACCCATTCTCTTAAGAAATATTGAATTGGCTGACGTAATAGTGACCACTGTTCATATTTACGCATATGTAAATAAATGAATTATGGTCGGAACTTACCTTTAAAAAAAGTGATTACAAAAATTAAGTCAGCTGAGATAGTATTCTCGATACTGAACTTTATCCACAACAATGCTGACCAGTTATAAGTCCAACCCCAAGCCCAGTTTATGCATTGAACAAAATCCACATCAGCGCTTAACTGGAAGCAAATATCCTTTATATTCCTGAAACATCTTAGAAGACGACTGTTGACGATTTGCACGAAAACATTTTCGGGGGCCATGACGACCAAATACTTTAACAAGCTGAATGTTGTTTTTGCGAAGCTTCATATTGGCACAGTAAAGAAAAGGAATTGTTGATATTTATAGATACTATACTGATGATATATTCGTGTGACGAACAGCAATTATCAGACCTTTGAAATACCTTATACGGAGTTCCTGACTTTGTTACACATCATAAGTCAATGACAACGGTTCCCTTCCTATACCTGTGAGGCCGACTTTGCATGAAACGACCAGAGATTTTCAAAGTGAATTTAAGATGACTGTACATTATGATATACAAAGTCCGTCGACCCTTCAGTGAAACCAGCGCGTTTGATACTGACATATTATTATTGGCCAGGGTGGGCGGGATACAGAATCTGAACCATTGTACAGCCATAGTCAATAGTTCGCTGACGCTCACCGGGCATTATTTTCTTAAAGGAGAAAGATGCGATGAGATACCTGTAGGTAATGGCAATGCAAGCACTGACATCCAAGAAATTATTAAAAAGAGAGTGGATGGATATAAGAACCAGAGGATAGTGACGAGAGGAAACAACTGCTTCATTACGGGCTGCTTTATGAGCAAGAGCTAGTGCTGGCATAAGGCCAGCTTAATTAAAACAACAACAACTGCGACAAAATAACAGTGTAATATAACGGTTACAACAATCGCAGCCAAATAAGATGTAACAGTGACATTGTCAGACACGAGATGACACCAGTTAATGAAACCACTGAATTGACTTTTGATTCTATCATATAAATGCAAACTCTGAGTTGTAAACAATATTAGTTTTCTAATTTTTTTTAATCAAGAAGGATTATAACATACATAAAAGTACAATTAAAATTCATACCCGAAATTAATGTAGCTCA
>NC_087220.1:16827708-16842708 GCF_015104395.2 Macrobrachium nipponense | reverse complement strand
TTTGAATTTTTCATTGCAACCGGTGCCATCCACATGTAATGATCGTAGCCTTCATCTGCCTCTTCGTTCTTCTCTTTAACAATTTTAACTGTTTTCTTACACACAGCCTTGAAATGGTTTCTTCCTTTACATGCTTCACAGACTTTTCCCCATGCTGGGCATTTTGATTTTTCAAATTCATGCTTATACCCACAAAATCGACACTTCACGGCATACCTGTCCATATTTTTTGAGTCCGTAAAATCCTTATTAAAGGAACCATCTGTAGTTTTGGTTCTCCAATTGTTCACCTTATTAATATTCTCAGACCCAACTTCGCACATCTCTTTAGCACAATTAACGGTTGCTTCATAAGCCAAACATATCTCGACAGCTTTTTCTAAATTTAAGTTTCTTTCTCGAAGTAGCATCTCCTGTAGTTTCCCTGTCACTGAAAACACAATTTTATCCCTTATCATTCGCTCTTTTTCTTGAAAATTACATTTATCGGCCTGAACCTTCAGTTCTATCAAAAATGAATTAAATGGCTGTTTGTATGAATTTTCCAAAACCTGAAGGACTGTAACACTTCACTGGTACGAGGACAACAATACTTCTAATCTCCTAATTACATCATCAGGATTATCTTTCTGCTCCTCTGTTTCAAAATTAAACTGGTCAAATATTTCTACCATTTGTGGTCCTGCGCAATGGAGTATAATTGCAACCTTCGTTTTCTTGGGTTTAGAACTAGCTCCGCTTGCTGTCATACAGATGTCCACTTGTCTCCTCCATTTTTTGAAAGTATCAGCAAGATTATCATCCAAGGGGTCTAGTGGTGGAGGCAAACGAAACACAGATTCAGCCATTTTCTTCAGGAAAACACGTTTTGTAGCAATAGTCTTCTTTCTTCCTTTTTTTTTTTTTTGGATTCTTTAAATAACCGCTGCCACCATGTTGATTTCCTTTGGTAGAAATATAAAACTCCAGAAACTGCGTGCTGTGCTTTATTCCTATTCCTTTAGAATTTCGATATACACTGACTAACTTATTTACAGTTTTATAGTTAAGTAAACAAAAGATAAATGTCATACGAGTAATGTTACAATAGATTGGATATTTACAGTAGAGTAGTTAAGTTGTTTTCAGATAACAGTATGTACACAAACAACTAAACAAGTAGTTAACATAAACATCGTGCCGTAAGTGATATACTATTTTTATCTGCTGAACAATGGAACCAACCTAAGAACCTCTCGGTTGACATCTTAGGCCACAGAAGTATTGGGAGTAGTAACCAGCCAGGTAAAACTTATTACAAGCAGTAAGCTTCTCCCAAATTCCTGACCAAGCAGCGACAATTGAATGGTGTTTACTCGTGATGCGTTCATGCATACATACATACATAGATATAAACCCAATTACAGTATCTAAATAAGGGTTAATAGATTCAAATAAAGAAAAAACTCATCCATTAAATATTTTTCTTTTCCTGCTTTTCTACCACATTCAAAATGCCCTCATGCATAAATACATAAGAGGGTTTAATTCAGTTAATGGAAAATCGTACAATCTTTAAAAAACTAATATGTCCCAAAAGTTTAAGGGCATACAGACTCCCTTTTCTCTCTCTCTCTCTCACTCTCTCTCTCTCTCTCTCTCTCTCTCTTTCGCTTATTGTAGTCTACAAGAAAAGCTGCCTCATCCCCCTTTCCGGATTGTCCTTAGATCCAGCCAAGCATAGCACGCTGGGAAGCCATCCTAAAAAACGCATCAGATATCGAGAGCGAGAAAGAGAAAGGGATAGAAACTTTACTTTATTTTTCATTATAATATCTATACCAAAACATATTCCTATGGGCAAATGCATGTTTGATTTGACTTTGTAAATATTAAACACAGTATGTAGAGGGAAGAATGAGTCAATAGCTGACCTTCGGTCTTGGTGCTAATACTGACATACGGAGACAGGTGACTTCTGGCCTGGCTGCTTTTGACTAAATTATACACAAAAGTGAATATATTTGGTATACGTGTAATCAACGGTAGAATTATATGACAATATTTCCTTTAAAAACTTCATTGGTGTTAACCTAAGGTTACCGAGGCAATATGAAAACCATTTCTAATATTACTTCCATGATCACATACTTTGTCATAAAAGATTCAGTTGGACTATTCTGTATCACGTTTTTGCGATATTTAGCAACATATCTTTTTTGAGGGGGAATATTGATTAAACCATTCGCCTAAACTACGTACTCGCAGCCTTTCAATCATTCATAATAAATATTAGTTTTAGGTTATATTTATTCATACATTTGTAATTGATCCCGTTTTGAAATGAATTTCTACCTGCATCTCGTGCCTCTTTTTCTTTATTTTCTCTCTTTTTTTTTTATCCACAATGGGATGTTTAGAACATATCATGTAAGTTTTTTTTTCTTATCATCAGATAATTTCTCACTAACTGGTTCATAGCTCACATTTATGCATTATTCATTTTTTGTCTTAGTTCATATATCAAAATCCTACCAAGCCCATTCATCCTCCCTGAAGGACCGTTCTCCCATCGACATAAATTATACACACAGTGGTCAGCTACTCAGCCCCTTTCATACACAACTACCTCATCTCATTTAAAATACCAGCAACTCTTGTCGCCCTTTTCATTCTTCAACTTTTCAGTTGCACTCCTTACTTTACAAACACTTCCATTCCCATTTCCATTTTATTCGCATCAGCCTCCTCACTCTTGTAATCGACCCTCAGCATCTCCTCAGATACTCGCTCCAAGGCTGTAATATCTTTCGAAATGCCCACTCCATTCATATTTTTTTTTTATTTGAAGATCCATCTACTCGTTAGTGCTTACTACCGCAAGTAGTTTCCTATGTACCGCTTAAATTCTAACATACCTCCTTTTTTTACTACCTTATATAGTATTCTTTGTAGCACTATGCGATCATTCCTTTTGTCCTGCAAATGCACTTGTAAAAAAATCCTCCTAGTCACCAAACTTCTATCTTCCTTATTCAACCACTTACTACGTTTATATTTCTTCCTACACCCCTATACCCAAGACCACTCGTCTGTAGTTCCATGTCATCAGTTATTTGCATTTGTTTCCACGCTTTTTAATGAGGATCTCATTTGTGGTACTTTTTTAGCCTTATTTTTAAACCCTACTCACGGAATGAAATATTTTATCTTTTTGCATTTTCTCTTCTTTCGCTGTTGTCCTCATATAACACCTAAATCAAACTTTTACTTGCCACCAACTTTATCTTAAATGCATATAATAATACTCTTTGGGGAAACTATAGCTTTATATCAATGAACTACGTTCAAATAACATGGATATACTCGCCTATGAGCTGAATTTTAAATGACTTTTATATGCACTTAAGTTCCATCATCACATTAGGCATAAGAATGTATAGATAATAATAGAAAAAAAAAATATGTGTAAGATACTTGTATAAATAACGCACATGTATTTTGCATTTATTCTAGTAGTTATTTCTGCTTCCCCCTATTGCTCCACTAAACCCACCAAATTCCATCTAGAAGTCTAGTCGTCTACTATTCCCTTCTCTCTCTCTCTCTCTCTCTCTCTCTCTCTCTCTCTCTCTCTCTCTCTCTCTCTCGTAATGTATATAAACCGTTCGGAAATAACTGCGGGGTAAACACTATTCAACCAAACATGGATAGAATGGCATTTCAGTCTGCTGGATTTTCCAGTTCTTGCTTATGGAATGCAAAGCAAAACAAGTCCTCGGTTTCCATGAGGGTGTAATTCGATTTCTCGTTTCAGTAAATCAATGCCCAAGACTAACTTTCCAACTTGATGTCAGCAATATTTCATGCTGTAATGTTCGATGACCTTTCGATTTTCGCTGGATACGTGGACATTCTAATTTAAAGGATGTGTTATAAAGGTTTCATCGAGTATCATTTTGTTTCCAATATCTAATTTTTCTTATGGGCCCGGTATACGAAATTGTTTTTGATAAGTTAGTTGAGAACTCCCCCCATAGGCCTTTCTAGTGAGGGACACGAATCCTCCCGGTGTTATTTTATTCATCAACAGTTTTAATGGATTTTGTATTCTTTAGGCAAATTGCATGACAACGAAAAATTATTAATTTTGGTGACACTAGTTTATTCAAATTAATTGTTTCTAGTTTTAGGGAGGGGTGATATTAGGATTAACAGGTAAAATAATAAAAATGAAGTTATTCAGAATATGTTAATGTTGGCAACTTGTATGAATTGTGAAAATATAAGTAAACGGGTAGGTTTTTCAGTAACCTCTTCTTCTTCTTCTTCTTCTTCTTTCCTCAGTCCATGTTTTTCATTTTAAGTTGAAACCAAATCTTTTTGTTGAAAGGAAATTGGTTATTTTCCTGCAAATCTTTTCAACATTACTACAGCAGTTGAGCATCAAATGGGATACTATGAAATAACTTAATTACCGAACTGTCGCGTCTATTTCAATTTTTTGAATAGTGAAAAAGATTTGAAAGTGTGAAAATTTACTGCTGAACATTACAGATAGTAAACGATCATGGAAGAACAATAATTTTAAACAAAGAGAAACGCATAATTTGCAAGCCAAACGTACATACAATAAGGGTCGGAAATTAGACATTACTTTGCAATAAAAAAGAAACATTTTATTAACAGAATTTATGAAATGGCTCATCTCTGCAATGGGAAACCGCTTTTGCAATGCAATTGCGGTAGCAACTTAGATTAGCACATGAGGATCATTTCGCAAATGGCATTCCATGAATATGCAATGAATTGACAGCAGTAAAAATGATATTGTTATTATACAATAAAGTTTTATACATACTTACCTGGCAGATATATACTTAGCTATTTGACTCCGTCGTCCGACAGAAATTCGAATTTCGCGCACACGCTACCTGTAGGTCAGGTGATCTACTTACCTGCCGCTGGGTGGCAGGACTAGGAACCATTCCCATGTTCTATCATATTTTTTCTATACCGCCTGTCTCCTGAGGGGAGGTAGGGTGGGTATAATTTTGTATATATCTGCCAGGTAAGTATGTATAAAACTTTATTGTATAATAACAATATCATTTTTATACATTTAACTTACCTGTCAGATATATACTTAGCTGATTCACACCATTGGAGGTGGGGCAGAGACAGCTAAATACAGAATCAAACAGGAATCACAACTATCGTTGTAGGTAATAAATAAATAAAACCTTGGTTCCTACCTGTTTAGACTGAAGACTTCATGAATACAATCCAGGAGTCTAGTCAGTCTCAAGAGCCTCAGCGAGATATTGATCTATGGCTAAGAGTTCTTGTGGTTCTGCCAAAGGGGTCTTACCCGCTTACTTGGTAGATCCTGGAAGGACTACGTCAATGGGTGCTTATCCACTTACTTGACAAGACCTATACAAGGAGCACAACATCGATCCCGATCACCTCAACCTATCCATGTTAGTTCTAAGATTGCAAGAAGTTATCCCCTAACCTCTTGCAAACAACCACAAACTCGAATCACAAACATTCGTACAGTAAAGTACAAAAATAAAAATAAAAATAAAAATAAAAATAAAAAATGTATGTACAATCTAGCCAGTAAGACGTCTCTTGATTCCCCCACTGATCCAAACTAGGACGTCCGTGCGCCACCGAGCATACTAATCAGCAGAAAAAACCAACAACTCGTTTCACAAGGTAGATCTATGTACTATCAAAAATTAGAACAAATACAAATTTTTCTAAGGATCGTTATGTGCTCCCAGCCCCAGCACTGTATCGGCTGATACAAAAGGACCCAGAGAGAAACACTTTTCATATGTTACTTTAACGTCCTTGAGATAGTGCGATGCGAACACTGAATTACACCCCCAGTAAGTTACATCCACAATGTCTTTTAAAGACATGTTCTTCTGAAATGCTAATGAAGTGGCTACCGCTCTAACCTCATGAGCCTTCACTCGGAGAGTCCTGAAAGAGTCTTCAGTGCAGTCATTATGAGCATCCGTAATAATGCTCCTCACAAAAAATGCTAATGCATTTTTTGACATGGGTCTACTAGGATCCCGAACTGCGCACCACAGGCTTTGTTTACATCCGTTTAGTTCATTCTTCTTCTTTAAATAGAACTTCAAAGCTCTAACCGGACATAAAGATCTTTCTAATTTCCTACTAGATTTGAAAGTCCTTTAACTTCAAAACTCTTTGGCCAGGGTTTTGAAGGGTTCTCGTTCTTTGCCAGAAACAGAGTCTGGAAAGAACAAATTGCCGCATCACTCTTAAATCCTACTTGAGAATCTAGAGCGTGTATTTCACTAATTCTCTTCGCAGTCGCTAACGACAACTAGAAAATACATTTTCTCGTTAGATCTCTAAACGACGCGTTGAGAGGAGGTTCAAATCTACTAGATGATAGAAATCTCAAAACTACATCTAGGTTCCAGTTAGGAGTGCGAGGAGAAAAGGTTTTAGAGGTTTCAAAAGATCTAATAAGATCGTGGAGCTCTTTATCTTCTGCAATTCTCAAACCTCTGTTTCGAAATACGGCAGAAAGCATACTTCGATAACCTTTAATGGTAGAAACTGATAATTTTGATTCTTCCCTAAGGAAAATCAAGAAATCAGCTATGTTGGTCACAGAGGTATCGGAAGAGGACAGTTTATTCTTCTTACACCATCTTCTAAAAACATCCCATTTTGATTGGTAGACCCGAATAGTTGAAGATCTCTGGGCTCTAGCAATTGCTTTTGAAGCTTTGCTTGAAAAGCCTCTCGCTCTGACAAGTCTTTCGATAGTCGAAAGGCAGTCAGAGCGAGAGCGGGGAGGTTTTGATGGTACCTCTCGAAATGGGGTTGTTTGAGAAGATCTCTCCTGTGTGGAAGAGATCTTGGGAAGTCCACTGTCCATTCCTGTACCTCTGTGAACCAATCTTGAGACGGCCAAAAGGGAGCGATGAGTGTTAGTCTCGTCCCTCTTGATGCCGCAAATTTTCTTAACACCACTCCTAACATTTTGAAGGGGGGAAAGGCGTAGGCATCTAGGCCTGACCAGTCCAGCAGCATGGCGTCCACCGCTATCGCTCTCGGGTCTTCCACTAAGGAGCAAAAGTTCTCTATCCTTCTGGATAGGTAGGTGGCGAATAGGTCTATATGTGGACTGCCCCACAGGGACCACAGAGCTTGACACACCTGAATGTGAAGGGTCCATTCTGTGGGGAGAACTTGGTTTAACCTGCTTAGCCTGTCTGCTCTCATGTTCTTCTCTCCTTTCACGAATCTTGTGAGAAGAGTCACTTTCTTTTCTTTTGCCCAATACAACAGCTCTTTTGTTATATGGAACAGAGAAAGAGAGTGAGTTCCCCCTTGTTTCTTTATATAGGCCAATGCTGTGGTGTTGTCCGAGTTGACCTGTACCACTTGACCTAACACCTCTGTCTCGAAGGCTTTTAGAGCTAGAAGAACGGCATAAAGTTCTTTGGAGTTTATATGCCAGTCTAGCTGATCCTTCCTCCATTGGCCTGATACTTCTTTTGTCCCTAGAGTCGCTCCCCATCCCTTCTCTGAAGCGTCTGAGAACAAGATTAGGTTTGGGTTCCGAACTTCTAGAGACAAGCCCTCGTTCTTTTCTAAGGGAAAAATCCACCACTTCAGATGATTCTTTACTTCCAGAGGAATACTGAAAGTGTCTGAAAGTTGCCCGTTCTTCCAACTCCAAATTCTTCTTAGGAAGAATTGAAGAGGGCGTAGGTGGAGTCTTCCTAGCGAAATGAACTGTTCTAGTGAGGAAAGGGTTCCCAGAAGACTTAACCACTCCCTCACCGAACTCCGTTCTTTCTCTAGGAAGCTCGAGATTTTCTGTAATCCCCGAGCAATCCTTTCCTGGGACGGAAAAGCCCGAAAACCCCGAGAATCCATCCGAATCCCCAAATAGACTAAGTTCTGACTGGGGATCATCTGAGATTTCTCGAGGTTCACGAGTAATCCTAACGTCTTTGCTAGGTTCAAAGTAGACTGTAGGTCCTCCAAACACAGTTTCTCCGACTTGGCCCGGATTAGCCAATCGTCAAGATACATTGAGATGTTTATCCCTTCTAAATGAAGCCATTTGGCCACGTTCCGCTTCAGATACGTGAATACCTGAGGGGCGGTCGATAGGCCGAAGCACAAGGCCCTGAACTGGAAGATTTGTCCTTGTACAACAAATCTTAGATATTTTCTTGACGATGGGTGAATCGGAACATGAAAGTAAGCATCCTGAAGGTCCAGGGATACCATCCAATCTCCCTGACGTAGGGAAGACAGAACTGAAGCTGAAGTCTCCATGGAGAACTTCTTTTTCTCCACGTACCTGTTCAGGACGCTTACATCTAGGACGGGTCTCCATCCCCCTGAAGCCTTTGGAACCAAGAAAAGGCGGTTGTAAAACCCCGGGGAGAATGGATCCTGCACTAGCTCTATTGCATTCTTGTCCCTCATCGACACCACCGTCTGAAGGAGAGTCTCGTTCAGTCCAGGGTCCTTGTAACTCGTCGACAAATCCTTCGGAGATGTTGCCAAAGGAGGTCTGTCTACGAAGGGAATGATGTACCCCTTCTGTAGGACAGACAGAGTCCAGGGATCTGCTTCTCTTACGGACCAGGCATCCAGAAAGTATTGAAGTCTGGCCCCTACCTGTGCTTGGAGGACATGGCTGCTATTTGCTCTTTTTAAAAGAGCGGAAGGAAGACCTCCCTCGCTTGTCGAAGGGTTTTCTCTTCGAAGTTGATCGAGTTGAGGGGGCTCCACGAAAGGGCACCACTGGAGTACGAGCCACCTTCTTCTGAGTCGTAACAGCAGGTCTAATTTTCTTTGTAGATTGTACAAGAAGGTCCTGCGTAGCCTTTTCCGACAAGGATCTCGAAACATCCTTCACTAAAGATGAAGGAAACAGATGTTCTGACAGAGGTGCGAATAATAGAGCGGACCTCTGAGAAGGAGAGACTCCTTTCGTCAGAAAGGAACTGTAAAGAGATCTTTTCTTTAACATTCCAGATCCAAAAAGAGCCGCCAACTCACCAGAACCATCTTGCACAGCCTTATCCATGCAAGATAGGACACTGTGCAAAGTTTCTGGATCAAGAAAATCTGGCTCACTCGTCTTCTTAGCCAGCACCCCAAGAGACCAATCCAAGAAGTTGAACACCTCTAAGACGTGAAAAATTCCCTTAAGGTGTTGATCTAATTCTGACATACTCCAGGACGCCTTTGCTGAATTGAGAGACTGTCTTCTCACAGACTCTACAAGACTCGAGAAATCTGAATCTGCAGACGAGGGGAGCATCAATCCCATCGCCTCTTCCATCTTATACCAAATGCCTCTTTTCCCCGTTAGCTTGGAGGGTGGAGAGCAATAAACAGTTCTCAAAGTTTCCTTTTTAGATAAAAGCCACGAATCTAAAGACTGGAGGGCTTTCTTCATTGAGATCGCCGGTTTCATCTTTAAGAAAGCCGAGAATTTCGGGGTTTTTGTGCTCGAAAACAGAGATCTCGGCGAAGGAGGAGCTGCAGGACTAAGAGAATCCCCAAACTCCTCAAGAAGTAACGAGGCTAAAACTTTATAATTGGAAAGTCCCTCGTTAGTTGAAACGTCTTCCTCAGAAATCTCTTCAAGTTCAAGGTTAGAAGGAGATCGCTCTTTCCTGAACGATTCTCTATCAAGAGAAGCCGCTCTAGGAGAAATGTTTCTAGTAGGTGAAGGACTACGAACAATACCGTCCCCACAACTAGTAGAGGCCTCACGTCTAGAAGAAGCCTTGCGTCTGGGAGGCGTCACGCTTCTGGCTGGCGTCTTGTGACTTGCAGCGTCCTCGCATTTACCTGGCGCCTCTCTCCTTGGAGCGTCCTCGCGCTTGCCTCGCGCCTCTCTCCTGAGAGGCGTCACGCTTCTTGTTGACGTCTCGCGCCTCGTAGCATCCTGGCGCTTGCCTGGCGCCTCGCTCCTGGGAGGCGTCCTGCTTCTGGTTGGCGTCACGCGCCTATCTCGAAGCTCGCGTCTTCTTGGTGCCTCGATGCACACTGGCGTCTCGCGTCTGGTTGACGTCTCGCGCTTGGAATGCTCGACGCGCCTGACTGGCAACTCGCGTCTGGAAAGCGCTTCGCGTCTGGCTGGCGCTTCAAGCTTGGCTGACGCTTCGCGTCTAGAAACTCGACGCTCTTGTCTGGCGTCTCGCGCCTGAAAGGCTCTACGCGTTTCGTTGGCGTCTTGCGTTTGACAGGAGAACGGATCCTGCTCGGCCTATGCAAGGCTGATGAATCCGATTCCAAATCGGAGGATGACAAATTTCTATGGCGAGTCTGAACCCTCGATAGCCTAGACTTCTTAATAGGCAGGAAATCGTCTTTCCTTCTGGGAGGGTCTTTTGACAGAACTCCCACAAGAGAAGTGATGGAATCCTGCATAGTGCGAAGGATTCTTTTAGTCTCTTCATTATTGTCTACCCTCGGTTGTTTAATTACTGAATGGTCCTCCTCTTGAAAACGCTCAGGACTTGAAGTAATCCTGGGTTCATCCAAACGTCTTTTCAGGGGGCGAGAAAGATCCGCCGATCTCCAACCTCTTTTAGGTGAAGAATTCTCCGAGGAGGAGAAACACTCACGCAGAACGCTTTTTCTGTAACGTTCTCTGGCATTCTGTGGTGATACAGAAAATGCCGAAGGGACGTCTGACTTTTGGGGATCCTCCACAACCTCCTTACGGCTTTCGACATTCCTTCTCCTCTGGGCTTGGGAGCTTGAAAGAGGTCTAGGCCTGGGAGCGTTGTGGAGACAATCAAACGCCCCCTCCACTGCACTGGGGACACTTAAATCACTATCCACAGCACTATAATCACACTGCTTACCTTCAATGGTCGCCATTTTGGTTTCCATTTTCCGAAGGGCGGCTTTAAGATTCGCAATCTCAGATGCCGAATCTGTGGGTTCTAATAAAGGAGCAGGTACATTAGATGGGGCAGTAAAAGGAGAAGAGGGTATAATATTACTGATAACCCCGCTAGATACAGAACTAGACAAAAGTTTGGAAGAAGACCTCCTCACCCTGTCTCTTTCCAACTTCTTCAAGTATGAAGTTAGAGATTTCCATTCTTCCGCACTCAAATCCTTGCATTCATTACAAGTATTACCAAAAGAACATTCATACATCCTGCATTTCTTGCAAATAGTATGAGGATCAAGCGATGCCTTCGGCATCCTAACTTTACAACCCACATTCACACACATTCTCACCACACTTCCAGAATCAGACATCATGTTGAACAATCCAAATCAAATTCCAAAAACGGTCCACAATCGCGTATGCCAGTACAATCAATGCAAATACGTCACCGAGAAGTCCAAACGAAGATCAATTGCGATGCAAAATACGAATCCAGCCGGAGATACCCACAACGATGTTGCCAGTATGGCCGACAGAAAAAATATGATAGAACATGGGAATGGTTCCTAGTCCTGCCACCCAGCGGCAGGTAAGTAGATCACCTGACCTACAGGTAGCGTGTGCGCGAAATTCGAATTTCTGTCGGACGACGGAGTCAAATAGCTAAGTATATATCTTACAGGTAAGTTAAATGTATAAAACAGACAGATAATACTCAACAAAGAAAAAATGAGCAAAGGTCATTCTTAAATTTCAAAGAGGAATAGTGATGGAAATGAACTTGAGTGTGTTATAATACTTAATTTTTCAGATGATATACACTACGTGTCTTATACTCTTTCACGTTCACTTAACTTCAGAATCATAATTAGCAATTGCATTTCAAAAATACTTTAATGTTTATCTCTATTTCTTATTCATCATATCTTGTGTTTTATGTCATGTCTTAATTTTTCCTTTAATTTTCTGCTGAATCTTAGAGAGACAACTTCCCTTTATATTTATATACTTTAGTATTTAATTCCAGATATCATTAACTTTCTCCTCTCGCATTATTCTTATTATGTCACTTAACTTAAGACGAATAATTCCCGATTTGTCTAATCAGCTAATAATCACTTCAGTCAACATACTTCATCCATAAAACAAAGGGCTAATTTTCTACGTAAAAAAATTTTAAGTCTCCAAACGTCAAAAGACTTTTTGTATGGCCTGAGATATTTAACAGTTGATGGCATTTTGCACTCTAGCATGTTAAGACTTTTACTTATGTTCAGTAGCCGAAACAATAATTGCATCCTATACAGGGCATGGAAGAGTAATGCAACCTTAGACATCGGCACTCCCTAGGAGTTCTCATTTACTCTCCCAGAGGCAAATACAAACATAATCCTAAAAGTCTCGCATAGAAGACATCTTCACATGCAGTGTAACAGTGTAGCTAGGATTCCCGTTCGTGGGTCCTCTTCACTGATTTCTAATGGCAATCTATCCGTATTCACTACTTCCTTTACTGTTGTGATTTTTAACCGAACTAGCGAAAGAAAACAAAATCCTCCTTCAGATTTACCTGTCAAGATAACGTCAAAGTAATCAACACCCACAAATGTTAGGCCTGCCACTAACATTCAGTTATGCCTGCACAGTTATAACTGCACAGTTGGACTGTGCAGTTATAACTGAACGTTAGTGCGGACAACCTGGACGGTTTTTCAAGGCTTGCGCAGGCGGCCTTGGTAAATAGCTCATCTCAATCGATGAACCTCAGGCCAAACGGCCTCGCATGCGCATTGCAACGTTAATGTGGTGGAGGCAACGTTTTTGGCTTAGTTCACTGTCCGTCCGCGGACAGATAACATATGCTAACCAAGAACGTTGAACTGGGTTCTATTAAAATGAAAAGTGATGATACGTAATTGATAATATTTTGCATTTACTTGTTTTTGATATTGATACGGAAGTCGGAATACTATATACTTATAGTTTTGCCATTTTTCCATAGGAAAAATACTGGTGTATAATGAAGGCTGGAAGTGGCAACATTATTCTTGAATATCTTGTAGATTTCATTGAAATCCATATGAAGAAGACTTTTCTTTAACAAGTAAAATCCAAAGGCTATTGTAACGAATTAAGCCTATGTATGTATATTCGTGGTTACAAACCATTTATGCAAGACAGTTTTTCAATGAGAATAGATATTTATTACAAAATATGCGTCTATTCATGATTATGCACCATGTATGTGTCAACTTTGAAACGAAAGTTAACGATTACGAAATTAATTATCTTTCCATGGAACTCCTCCTTCATCCATATAATATGCAATAAAAGTTATGAAAGTCCTAGGGGCCAAATTTAAGCTCTTAACAAGTTCTCATAGGAGCATTTAATTTGTTTTTATCACCCACTTTCACTGGACGTCTTACTTGACGTTTATGAGATTTTTTTTATGATATCAGCAAGTCAATTAGAGCAAGAGCAACGTGTGTTAATGCTATGGCTGGTACTAAGGAATGAGAAAACTGCCTGCATCGTTAGTGGCGAAGATTTGTCTGCACAGTCCGACTGTGCAGTTATAACTGTGCAGGTATAACTGAACGTTAGTGGCGGGCTTTAGCAGTACTTACATCTTAAGGGCTCTCTCATATTTCACTACCTAAGCTGAGACTACAAATGGCATCAATGCAGCTCACTCATTGGTCAATGATAATTTATCCAACATGACAACTTAATTATAGATAAAGGATGACAATGGATAATTGGTATGGAGAAGGCACAACACTACACCATGAAGGAGGACGCCTTCACTGGAACCTTACTACAATGGCTCCATTATCAGAAATATCAACTTGAGAAACAACCTCAGATAAATTATAATGGAGAACGTCATAGTCTGTGTGACGAGTATTAAGTTTAAAATGAGAAATGTAAAATTTGGTTCTAGTAAAAAATATAATTTCTATAAGGTAATCAGAAGACTAAGTTTACAGAAACACTGGCTGCGTGGCCCTCTTGTCATTAGTCACTATCAATCACAATAGCAAAGCAAATGTGTCACCTAATAGCAATCAGAAAACACTAATCCTAAAGGATCATATAGTTGCATGAACATGGATGAAGAGCTTAAACGAGCAACACTGAGTAACATAAAATGGTGGAGCACTGTAAGCAAGAGTAAGGTTCCACTTAAATCTCAGGAATAATATCCCAAGACTTGGCACTGGTAGCACACTTTGAATGACACTGTTGGACTACAGGAGAAGGCACACAATGGGAGCAGTCTATACGATGCTACAAAGGAGTAAATGTTGTAACACAGAAAACTAAAGACGGTTAACTAAACTTACGGACAGATGGTAAACGTGAAATTGAGAATTAAACTAAATTACGTTTCGTTAATGCAATGAAACACTATTAGCAAAGTGGTCTGCATTGATATCACTTCAACACATAACTCACTCGAATATCACAATTGGTATAACTCACGAAGGTCTCTGATGGAGACAGGGATAGGGATGGGAATATGAGAAAACAAGGAATGAGCACAAGGAATAGTAGGAGAAGGGGTGACAGAACAATTTCCAATTTCAATTACCTTAGTCAGACTACTATCTTCAGTCAATTGCAGGGCTTCACCAAGGATTCAAAGGGGAAGGCACACCTCATCAGGCAGCAACCTCAGGAACTTCAGTAACAGTGACTTCGGTAGGGTTGTCGGGACGGACGTTTGGACAGTCCAGTTGGGGAACAGCATCAGTACACAAGTCAGATAGTGGAAGGCTAAGATGTCGCTTGCAACACCATGTCAGAATGGGATGCGACCGCAGGGCTGGTTAGAGCATGATGCAGGACATACTACTGCCGGTACAGGCTGAGGAAAAGTGCAATTTGGTAGGCTAGGTCAGGCCATATCTATACCTAGTTTCAGGGAATCTGGAAGCATCTTGTCCAAAGTGGATATGTCTTCCCAAAAGTGGATTGAACTCATCTAACTGGATTGATCCTTTGTGAGTACCTGAAAGAGGTCACTAGACGCTGGTAGAGGAGGTGTGGAAAAAGGATGACAATAGTGCTAGCTA
>NC_087220.1:16803437-16822208 GCF_015104395.2 Macrobrachium nipponense | reverse complement strand
TTGCAGAAAGATTAAAATGATCCCAGACAATATAAACAGATAAGCAAATATCTGACGCTCTTTCGTTTGAACAGTCTATTGTTCTCAGTGATAGATAACTCTTTTGATAACTATCTGAAATAAAAGATTCTTCTGAAAGTTTCCCGATAACAAACATCAAACTGAAACCAATATAAGATTCACAATCTAACTCCAAAGAAAAATCCTTTCAGGTAATTAATTCAAATATATGTCAATAAATTATGTAATACATTAGAAAATATAGATAGATAAAACACTATATGACAAAGATTAGGAAAAATATTAAACACTAATTCAAAATCTTTCAATTATTTTAGCAGTATTTATGATCTCAGTTGCAAACCATAACTCCTTGTCTCTCAGTTTCATTGCAGCAACTTTCGTTTGTTGACTCTTTCCGTTACATCATTCAGACCAGTGTAGCCAAAATCTTTACAGCCTCCCAGGCATCTCGTACCTGTTCAGTTGAAGACATTTGATTTGAATTAGTTTAAAATATATCAAGTTTAGGAGCTTTATCCAACTGTACACTTCAGATTGACAATGATTATTAAGTTAGTTTATCAAAGCTTATCAGTATGGGAATGTAAAATTTGAAAAGAAAATATGTCGAAAAATTAGGTCTTTTCACAAAATGCCTCCAGTATCTGCCAGCAGGGGATAAGTGAAAATAAGCCTAGCAAGTGTGGAGACTACCATTAATGAGAAGAAAGTGTAAATATGCTGCAAAGAAAGAACATAAAATTTATATAGTGAACTGTAAATATAAAGACGCATAAGAAATATTTACAGTTGTGATATGGATAGATAAAAATTTTGGTGAATAGAAGAGGCAAGCCATACAAGAGCAGGCAAACTTGTCTTAGATTAAATAAATAAAAAATATATGAAATTATTGTTTCATAATATTCATCCCATAAATAATATAGCAATGGAGGAAGATCTTTATTGATTCATCTTCGTTTTCGTATGATGGTAAAATTATTGTAGTACTTTGAATGCTATTCACCTTGTTGTGTTGATGGTTATCTTACTGGCAGGAAATTTTCAAGTTTTTAGAATTAAGATCATTAAATAATCATGTTTCACAAAAAAGAGGTCATAAATCACGAGTCACGTTTCTATCTTAAGTAGAATTTTGTTTTAATCTACTTTAGTCTCATGAGAGCCTGAATTGATTAATTGGAAAGAGTCTGCAGAACTTTCCATTCCCCGTGATGGCCGTCTACATTTGCTAATAAATCCTTTCGCCATGGGATATTTGTTAATAAGATTTGTCTACTTAATAGATTATTGCTAGGTATAATTAACGCTCCTAGTGCTTGAGAGTTATCAGTCAGTCGATATCGGTCCTAACACTATGAGCAGACCTTGAAATCAGATTTCCATGAAGCTGGACCATATCAGCCACAAGAATTCTTAGTGTGATATGGTATACCATCAGCATTGCCATCCTTCAAGTTCTTCCAGAAACATATTCAAGACCACTCATAGTTTATTGTCTAAAATCAATCTGACAAGTAAGGAGGAAAAAGTAGTGAATAAAATACAAAAGATCTTAGATGTGTTTGTTCAGAACAATTACTGAGAGCCAAATTGTGAGTTCATTCTAAGATTCTCCTTGAAGCTCCCTACACAATGGCAAGGTATTTGTGATCTTGAATTGTACGATTTCAAACTACCAAGTTTCGTGGCTAGAGCATATTGGAAGGATCGTATTGCAAATGAAAAATTTGGACATGCAAGGTGTCCAGGGGGTGGGGTGGGGGTTGGGGTGGCGGGAGAAAATATACTAAAATCTATCAACTGAGCTGAATTGCATTGGTGATAAGATAAAGTTTGGAGAAGTTAGAAAAATAGCAGGTGTGGAAGTAGAAGGTTAAAATTTTTTAGGGAATCATAATAATTCATGAAGAAATGGCCCATTAAATATCTAGACATGATTGAAAACTTTTATGATAATATTACACAATTATCACATCCAAGGCACATGGTATTAAACAAAATTTAATATTTGATTTATCAAAATATACAAGATATGTGTGACATTGTATAAAAAATACTTTTTCTTTAAGTCAGGTATAAAAAAATCATAAAATATTCACTTATAAATAACTGAAAACTGAGCCCCTTCTATATTTGAATATTCTTAACAATCATAATTAACATTTCTTGCATTGCCTTTTTATGAAAAGATAACTAACTAAATTTAAAAAAAATAAATTTCGTTATCTCACAATCTATTGAACTTGATACTGAAAGTCTTTTGATAAGCAATAAACTCTGAGAAAGTCTCCCTGAAATCAACATACAGAATTCATTTTAATTAATAATCGATGGACAGTTCTTGCCAAACAAATCCTTGATTAAAAAACAAATTACACTGTTAACTCACAGTAGGCAATATCTGAGACGCAGGTAGTGTAAAGCCATAAACCCCTTTGTCTCTCAGCTCAATTGTGTATGAGTAAGTAATGTTCATTGCATACGCAGCCCAGTCATCAGATGCTCCAGCTGCAGGATCTGTTTAAAGGATTAGCTTTTTGAAAGTATATTCATGTGTAGCCAGTTTTAAGTTATCTTTTGGCAAAAATTCTTTCCTCATTTCTCAAAGGTCGTAATAAATTTAAATGGGAATGTAAGTTAGATTTATGTTCCAGTAATGGACCTTAAAGTGATGCTTATCAGCTTGTTATTACTCAGACATATTTTGCAATAGATTATGCAATGTTTCACTAACATAAGATGTCCGCGTGTCGTATGAGAGCCACAGGCACATAACATTAGCTGACAGTGCACTGAGCAATTAGTATGGCACATTGTTTTTCTTGAGAACACCACGAACGGGAATAACAGATCTTTTTCAAATATGAAGGCTAAAATCTTCATGAACTTGCAGAGAAATACAAATTTAATGGCTTAATCAGTGATAGAAGGTGTGGCATACCCAATGATTAAGGGCTTTTCGCTTTGGTTATGAGGGTGATGGAATACACCAACTGTTTGGGGTTTTCTTCAGATCTATATCTAACTTCTCGGAGTACCCATAATGTGGTGTAGGGCAGTATATTGTGATGAACAGTACATGATAGCTATCCAGATGTAAACATTTATTTAATTCAAGTTCAGGCACAGGTCTTGTCTGGAAAACTCGTTACTGACTTCTGTTGACGGGCCATAGGTAGCTGGCATGGCTAGGACATTAATGTTAGGAGGTTCCCTTTTGGCATAGAACTTAAATGTTTAGTGGCCTTTAATATTGTCCTTTAGTTATGAGTCACAAGTAGAAAAAGATTCCACATGGGAGTCCAAAGCCAAAGGGAAGCTTCCTTTACTAAAAATACTGCCAATGTTAATTAACATCCGCTTTATAATGGAAGTATATAACAAGGGTTCCAACATATGTATTCCCTGAATGGATATGGAATGTGTGCCATATGCTATAATAGCTAACATTCAGTGAACTATTACCTAGTGATCCTTGTGGCAAGCTACACGTACAAAACTTGAATGTGCAACCCAGGCACCAGTAAATAATAGTTACTCCTATAAGGAGAGAGATGGAGAAATTGCAAAACCACTTGGAGATGCATTCCATCGTCACTCAAACCCTAAGATAAAAATCCCAGAAATGCTCTACTATCAAGTATACACAGTCTGAATACGTCTTCACATCGTGTCCTACATGAAATTAAAAATGTATACTAAGCGTCACCTTCTCATAATGACCAACCTATGAAAATTTGAAACTATAACAAGTCCATAAAGACATCAAATATTCCTATAAGAAAACACCCTAGCTCCTCTAATACATAAGGCCCACAAAGAAATAAATGTAGTTTCACATTTAATGCAACATCCAATACTTAGCCCACTGTGTAGATAGGTCTTATCAAGATGTAATTTTCAAAGAGATTGTTGCGCAAAATTATGGTTCGGCTGTTAGTAGTAACTTTGCAGAACTACATCACCTTCTCGAGCCCAGCAAAGCCTTACACCTACCAGTAGCATCACAGTGATCCAAATAACGAATGTGTGTGGTTCCTTCGAGTGCTGCATTTCTAAAACACAAATCTTCCTTAATGTAAATCATCAGGTATTTCTACATTCAACCAAATTGTGAAAATCCCTAATACAGTCAACCACTCCAATTTCAACAACACTGCAGATTCTCGCCTAATAAGAAACAATCAGGATTCAAAATATCCAGATCATTAGTAGCCTGCCCTGAAAAAATCTATTCAGTAGCAGCAATTTAACCTTTAATGCTGAATCACCCAGATGGTACATGAAGGTAAGCAGACGACCAATCAATTAAAAGTTGATGACGACCATCACTTTACTGATCCCAGACTAGTGTATGAATGTGACCAATAACCCTATTTTTATCCACTTCATCCCATCCTATACCGTGTTCCATTGTGACCGACTCCTGCTATAATAAAATGAAATATTAACAGCCTATAATTATTACTTACTGTGCATGTTGAATGAACAAATCTTTCACTTATGTCTTCACTTATATTAGATGAAGAAATCAGATTACGTCTGCAATCCACATGAAAGAACAACTTGCAAATGATAATTGGAAAACTTACAGTAATTCTTAGTGTGGTAGATAGTAAACTATTAGACCATAACTTTATAAAAACTTAGCCATTTGCTGTACAAAATAAAGGCATGCACACAATTCGGTTTTACTTACAGTATACTACAGCAGAGTTGCCAACACTGTACACAGCTAGAGTTGTCTTTTTAATTTGTGCGGCCATTGCTTTAGCAACAGTATTCTGAAATTGGAAGATTTTTAGTAATAACTATACAAGAACAGCGTAAAATGTCTGAATGTCATCCCACAAATTTATAAAAGTAAATGGCAACATAGAAGTTAAATTACATGAATTAATGCCTAATACATATTTGAATTTCATGCAAATAAACCGTAAGAAACGAAATATAAAAAAGGCAATAATTAGAAGATATAGAAAAAGACTCATAATGATCATCAGAGGAGGGTTGAAGTTTCATTTTTATGAAATTTGGCTGGATATGATGCAAGTCACAAGTTTTTCATCAGATTCTTTAACTCTTCTTGCATAAATGATGACAAAATTACAGTTTTAGCCTCTCAGGTATAACAATAAATTGCCATATATATAACTATAAAATCAAATATTCAAGGGACCTCTGGTGACAGAAAGTCCGGCAGATTTTAAAAGCAAAGTAGTGTGATAGAAAAAAGAATATGCAGAGACGCGGCCTGATGAGACTCAATCAACATTTGACTTGGACTCAATCTAGAAGTGACTTGACTAGGAAAGTGAAAAACATTTACAAAGAATAAACCTATACTATATATATATATACTATATATATAGATTATATATTCTCTATATATATATATATAGATATATATATATATATATGTATATAATATATATATTATATTATATATATATTTATATATATATATATATATCATATATATATATATATATATATATATATATATATATATATATATATATAATATGTATATATATGTATATGATATATATATATATATATATATATATATATATATATTATATATATATATTATATATATATATATATACATATTTATATATATATATATATATATATATATATATATATATATATATATATATATATATATATATATATATATATATATATATATATATTTCACATTCTATTTTCATAAAATCATTTATTTTCCCTGTAGAATGATAAAACTCACAGAGAATATGCGTTATTATAGTGCTAATAATGCCTGATAATTTCATTAGCCTGTCTTCATTAGTGTATTTTTTGGCAGATATTTTTACGATCGGCACCCCTACAGACTAGTGCAAACTGTAGCCTATCCTTACCAACAATAATAATGTTTTCTAAACTGCTAATTTGTAACTAAATCATTATAAACCTATAAAAGAACGTCAGAACGTAGGTAAGGAAGACATTATATGGAAAGGTGATATTAGTAAATAAAATGTGACATGATAAGTAGAAAAGGAAAACAATACTTCTAACTTCTGGAAAAATGGCCTGAGTAAAAGCTTGGGTTTTCTTTGCAGAGTTAATGATGTTTTATTCTTTAATTTTTTTTATCTTACAGAATTAGAAATAAAAATTACTTCAAATTACTACATTACATAATTCAAGTTTACTAAAGTAAAAAATTTAGCAAAGCTGCTATAATATATAAAAAATATTAAAATACAACCCACAAACTTTGAAATGGGAGAAAGGCACTTTCAAATAAACATCTTCGTCTGAAGACAAGAATTACATATACTCAGGATTTACTTCATGCTTTTATGTATTAATGTCCAAGTATTTTTATTTCCTATTCCTTGTTTATTTTCTCTAAACTTCTCTCGCATTATTTAAATAATACATCAATATACTGTACAGAATAAAACACATTTTACCATGGTTGCTGTTAAAGGGTGCTTGACTTGAGTTGAGTAACCCCATGGGTAGAGTATGGTTTGCCCAAAGGAATGGAAAGTTATGTAAGCCTGAAAATGAAAATATACACCAGATTACCATATAATCATCACACATATCTCCACATATGTGTAGAATAAATTTACCGTGTGGATTTTTTTTCTTACCATTGTGTGATTATTTACCTTTCACTTACAGCGTTGATTTGTTATTGTTATTTTTATAAATTTTTCTTGTGCCGTAATAATCACTCAAAATACAAGTATATAAATCTTTAACAATGTTTAGTTTATCTCATTATCAGTTTACCTGTGCTACCAAGTAATGATGGAAAATGTTACTAATTTTGCAAAAGCATCATACTTAAAATTTAATCACGTTGATTTTGAAGACTATGCATTAAAGTCTATAAGTGATAATTTTCATTGGTCTTGCGCTATAAATAGAAATATTATCATAGTGTAAGACATAATTCTAAATTGTAATGTAAATACAAATATATAATATAAACTGTCTTTAACATCATTATACTGCATATAACAGGAAGTTATTTATTAGGTTTTACGTAAAAACCTATTTCCATTTCTTTATTTGAGCAATTTTTTTTCTACAATACATAAATAAATTGTTATTGGCCGCGATTAAATCATTTTTGTTAATTATATTACTTTTCGGCAATTTTAACTGAGCTACACCTACTAATCCTTACATTGACACCAAAATGAATATCATAGCCAGAAAACTAACTCTACAGATCAAAGAAATATATTGCATTGAAAGCTGTCAAAAGAGAACCGTATACATTTCATTTCATTTTATTCTTTAGCGTTAATTCAAAATAAAAGACTTTTTATTACAGACTAACATAGCACAAAAGCAATGGTTTGGGACTCTGATACCTTTTTTTTTGTAAGTATTTTTTTAACAGCTGAACGAGAACATTTTACTTTCAATCCAACTCATCAGTGTGGCGTATTACTTCAGCCGTGAAATTACAACAAAATAAGTGGCCTAAAACATAAGCTAATAGTCGATGGGAATTAGGTGAAAAAAGGTGGTTTAGCAAAACAAATTGCAATAGTTTGTTTCACTGAATGAACATGTTATATGGACACTCAGTAACATCACATCCAAAATGAGACAAATTCTGCCATTGGAAAATTGTATAATTCCCACTTCTAAACTTTTAGGTGGGTATATTTTTCTCATGTCCGCTTGCTTTTCTCGAAAACTGTGCATCTTACGGGTAAGAGGTATAGAGAGCAAGAAAATGGGTAACTAAATTCTTCACAAGTATTTTCCATAAACTTTTGCTCAGAAATCAAAACTTTTTCCACAAATAATACCG
The DNA here is from genome assembly GCF_015104395.2 of Macrobrachium nipponense. NCBI lineage: Eukaryota > Metazoa > Arthropoda > Malacostraca > Decapoda > Palaemonidae > Macrobrachium > Macrobrachium nipponense. Next base: position 16,814,362 of record NC_087220.1, on the reverse strand, counting down.
GCATTGTAATATAGGTTCTCTAAAAAAATGGAAAAATCGAATTTCGTCTCACATTTCCTTCAATATCTCATAAACTATTAATTTCACAGTAAAATGTTATATAATGGATAATTTGGAATGAAGATTTTACATTATTTTGGCATATTATTTCACATGCTAGTATTTGCACACGAGATGTTAAAAAGAAAATATACCAAAATTCAAGTCCATGCAAAACAGAGGAAAACATTGGGTCCTGTCGAGGAAATTACAGCAGTTTGTTCTAACGCATGAATGTGTTATTACGACATTTATGAACACCTTAGTAAAAAAATTATAAATTCTTCCCTCTTGAATGTGAGTAATTCCATATTAAAAATGGTGGACGTTTTACTTGTCTGAGCTGGAATCTCCTAAAAAACATTACAAATTTTTAATATTTGAATATATTAATTGCAAATTAATAAGAACATATTTAGATTCATTCATTTCAGACATGGAATCTGACCCTTAACACCTGCAGTAACCTGGGTGATTTGGAACTGTACTTAATATTTAAAAAAAAGTTATCTTGAAAATTTACTTAGGGATTACATTGGCTATAATACATACACTATAACTTAATATGACAAACAACAACTGATTTATCAGCTACTTGAGCTGATAGAAATATAACAGAAAAAATAAAAACTGCTATTATTTCGGCCCAAAGTACATGTATGAACTAAATTAGTCATGGTCAGTGTTTTCATCTATTAATATTTCCCCACACGAGTTCTAGCTTCACACTACTCACAAAAAAAAATCTGTACAGTATAGACCATGCTTATACATTATCACAGAAGCGTTTGCTTTTGCATCTGATTACTTTTAGTAAGGCATCAGGAGCAGGACTGTTATCCATCATGCAAGGAATTAAATTTTTTCCACTTTTCTTCCAACCACAATCATTAGGTTTAATATCACTATTTCCTAGGTAGCTTTGTGTTTGACAATAAAACGAAATGAGTGATATTTAGCTGCATCACTAGTAGGCGGCAGGTCTTTAACATCAACACTTCTCAGACCCATATGGCTTAGCCCTGGAACTTTTTCTTTTTCAGCTCATCAAGAGATGCACAATCCACACTAAGACTAAAGACCAGAATGCTAGTTTTTTTTCCTCATGAGAGGATGATTTGTCAGACAGGAATGGCACTGCGCACTCCAAGAGGACACTTTGTTTTTTCGATGCAACTGCCTTTCTTTTGGTAAACACCTACTGGATTAATTAAAAAATCCTCATAGTAGCACGAGTCTTCAAATGGAGAAACAAATCCACAGTTATGTAAATGTACATATATTTCAGTTTAAAAACCGCAAAGATAGCTTTCGGGAATCTATACGGTTCCCCTTATCAATTGATAAGGGGAACCGTACAGATTCCCGAAAGCTATCTTTGCGGTTTTTAAATTGAAATATATGTACATTTACATAACTGTGGATTTCTTTTTACACCTACTGCATTGTTAATCGAGATGTGAACTAATTTCTCCAATATTCCAAATGGGGTGCTTTATATTGGACTTTTGTGATACCATGAACACAGGTTGACTGCTAGACTTCATGTGATGACAGAAGAGAACCAGTGTATGTATCCTCTGCTTTGACATGTTACCTTGTTGACTGCAAAGTTAACTGCCCCCTACACTATTAGAAGATTTGCATCTCCCTCTGCATGTTTTGTAAATACCCCTTGCTCCCTCGGAGTTTCAGAAAGGTAGTTAATAAAACCTTATTTGTTTTTGTAATTTGCTAAAATTGACTTCTTATTTCCAAAGGTAAAGACTTGAGAAGATGCCAGATGAAGATCTGGAGCAACGGTTACGCCTTAACATTGTTTTTTAGTATTAAATGAGTCATAGATTTTTTTATGCACTATTGCTGTACCCATCAAAGACAACAATAGGATTGTTGTTTTTCGTGACAAAAGTAACATACTTGGATACAATATCTTCATATGTTTATCCTGTGGTCCATTTGATGCGTTGGAGCAAGGCTCCACCATCAAAATAGAACATTTAGCATGAGAAATTGGCTCAAATAAGCTTGTAGTGCATTATACCATGGCATCTACAAGCTGAGGGAGTCCATTAATTATGCACAGCATTGGTGGGTATGCAGAAAGCTTATGGTTCATGATTTCACTTAAGCCAACTTCCGCATTAATGGGTATTACAAGTAACAGCTAAAACAGTGCTTGAGGATCCAGCTTGGGGATCCACCTGCACTTAAACTCCATCTGTTACTGTTTTTTTTACCCATTGTCGTGATTGGTGCTTCTTTCTGAATATCTAGTTTCCTGTCTTTTGGTCTTCCATCATTTTGGTTATATTGTTCCCAACTCCTTTGGCAAGGTGAGCATTTGATTTTGTTGCAGATAATTCTGAAATTATATTGTGTAGATACTCATCTCTGTTAAAGGACTGTGTTGTTCTAGCCCTGGAATATGTTTAATTGTCTTCTAGATCTCACATCCTTCTGGATTCATTTAGGAATTTATTTCTTTCAGTGCTAGTCTTCCTGTGAACAATCTTTATCTCATCACTCATCTGAGCAAAGATTGGCCTGTAACCCTCTTGTTCGTTGAGTCTCATCTGTACCTCCTCCATGTTTTAGGCCTCCTGACGACTTTATGGATTTCTTAAGAACTTGTTCAATAACAAGATCTGGTGCTAACCCAGCCCAGTATCTGTCAGAACTACTAATGAAGAACAAGCCAGACTCGATAAGTTGGTCATAGAGTTTCTAATTCTTCATTTTTAGATCAACCATGTCCTTGATGAATAGATGTGCAGATTTTGTGTAGTTATTGTGTCCAGAAGCATAAAAAATGGCAGTATTCCTTGTAGTGCCCTGTAGTACAATATTGGTCGGCTGGTTTTTCGATCTCTGAGCGTAGACTGCAAGATATCCATCATCACCATACACCGAACCCTTAATTTTCCATTTGGGCTCTGCTGTAGCTGATCTTTGACATCTCTGTTCCTTTTTTTTTAAACTGTCACAATATCCTAGTCTCGCACCTTTACTTCTGTCACTGTTGATTGAAAAACTTTCTCAAAATTCTGTAATGCACCATCTATTGTATTCTTGGTGCCCTCATGTTCTGATGCTTTCCTGATCACTGAAGCATTTAAAGCAGCATCAACTAGGAAGTGGCCATAAACTGCTTGCTCACACGCCTTTCCATCCAGCATATGGTTGACAGTGTTCGTTACATACACAAGCTCCAGAAGTTTTTTCATTCTGTTCTCTTTCATGATGTGGCCCATAGTGCCCGGGAAGCTCATCAAGGTATGAAATGACTAGAGAATGAGAACAATATGTTACAGTTGGTTTTCATGGCTGGCGATATGTCTTGCCTTGAGCCACAATGGTTGATCTAATGTGATGGCAGGTGATATGTTGTATTTTATGCATTCGTCATTTACAAATATTAGAGTAGTAAATGTACAGCTCATATTAGTTGCATCGAAGTTAATCATTGGCAGGAAGTGAAAGAATTTTTCTCCTAAATGGCCACCTCGGATATTGGTCTGCATAAAGCCAGACCATCCTGGCTGCAGCATTTATAAGGAAATGAGATCTTCCAAAGAGTATCAATATGCTCTCTGATGTCATCATAGATAGTGGCTGATATTGGTTTGTAGTTCAGCATATCTCCTATTTTCCTAGCTTTCTTTATCTTATTACTTTAATACTTATTGGCTTAGTCTCAAGATATTCCGAATTCCGAATGACCATTTGAGATATGGTTACTGGTGATGTGGCTGCACACATAAGACCCATGCCATGATAAGTGTCCTTTCAAGTATTTGTTACTGATTTGTGATAATCATTATTGGCAATGAAGTAACAGAAGCGGTTTGCAACAGAACAAACTATTGCAATTTGTTTGACAGAACCCACTATTTTGATTTATTTTGCATGGACTTAAAATTCGGTATATTTCCTTTTTCATGTTTCTTGTGGATAACATTAGCAAGTAAAGTAAAACAAATATTCCAAATTAAAGTACAAACTTCTCTGTAAAAGGCCGATTCCATAACATTTTGCTGTGAAATTAGCAGTTTAGGAGATACTGAAGGAAAAAAAATCTATATTTCTATTCGGGTTTGTTTGGAAAAAACTTCAGCTTTAGAGAAACCCCTTATTGAAATAAACATTTTTAGAATTTAATTTCCTTTTTTTCCTCTACCCTTATTTTAGAGGAAATCGGGAAAATATGGAAAAATGTACCCTCTGAAAAGGTTAAAAGTGTGAATTACACAACTTCAAAATGACCGAATTTGTCCTATTATGGATATGGGGTTCCCAAAGGTCCATTTGGCATGTTCATGCAACAAAACGAACTATTGTAATCAGAAGAAATCATTCAAACGTAGTCAACACGAGGGCATTGTGGTTGAAGATTGATACACCAACATCAAATTATTATGAACGTCACATATTATATGGTAGGATTTTGGACTGGTTAATTACTTTTAGCAAATATTGTGGCTTCGTGGTTATAACTCTGTCAATTCAGTACCTTTCAGTTACTACCTAAAAGAATGATAGTATCTTTACAAAACTTTTAGCTCTATTGTGCTCCAATATTTGCTTCCCAATTAAGAAATCCAGTAGATTAGCCTGTGATGAGTGCAAAGTGTGAATGATTGGTATTAGATTAAACTGTAAGGACAATAATAAGCTGAAAGTTTATTATCATTCAAAAAGAAGAAGAAGAAAAGAATCTATCACAGTTTTCCAAATATAGTAACATTTAAAATTGTATGCCCACAGTGACAAGTAAGTCTTATATAGAAACAGAACTGATAATGATAAAAGCCCTCAAAAGAACAACCAAACGAAAATTAGAAAAATAAGAATACCTTAACTTTGCCTTTCAAGGGCAACATAGCATCTCTTAGAGCTCCGCTTTCTGGTTCGCTAAATGCTGATGTTCCCTTGTAGACATCACTGCATGGGGAACTACTAGTCCCAAGTCCTTGAAAAGTAAGAAATGTGTTGCAGTAAATTGATTTACATTGTTATTAACATTTTTTTGCATTGAAAATTATTATATCGGAAGTAACAGATGATATACCCGAGAGATTCTCAGGATGGCAAAATGTGAAAGAAGCTTGGGATTACTCCTGCCTGAAATGCTAAGTAAAGCAAGTGGGGAAGAGATGGATTAGGATCAATATCTTGGGTGGGGGGAAGGCATGCTTTAGAGGTAGAATATTTTGGTTACACCTGGAAGATACTGGACTGTGAAGCAGTACAAGGAAGAATGATGAGTAGTAGCGCATAGAATTAGTCGAAAGGTAGTTAGAATGTTGATACTACGAGTTTTTCCATGAGTATCATCATCAGTACCGTCTCCAACGACAGGAACATAGAGGGCCTTTGAGAAATTCTGCCACTCATGTCTTGCCTGTGCTGTCATTACCACAAAACGTTACTCATCCTATCGTCATAGCTTATAGGTTTCAACTGAGTAGATCTGGGACTTTCATCTCTTCTAGTACTCAAGGAAACCTAAGTACCATTACCACCTACTGTTTTCCTTTTCCACTGGTGTCAACAAGAACGAATATTATTGTACCTGTACATGCCCTGAACTTCTATAAGCAGCGGCATAAACACTGAAAAGAAATTTAAAAGTGACACTAGCTTTCTGCTATCAATATAGGTATAAGTTGATACTGACTGTACCATACACAATCCTGCCAAATTCAGCTATGTGTACGACATAAATTGTGAAATAAGAAAAAGAGTTGTAAACAGAGTGCAAAGCGATTGATGTTTGCAGATGTTACCATTTTACTTGGTGACAGCGAAGAGGAGCTGCGCTGAATGTGAAAGAGCTCTGATATGTATGCAAGCAAATAAAATTGAAAAGGGGCGTTATTACGTAAGAGCAGAACTATAAAGAGAAATACAAATAATTATGAAAACAATTATTAAAAATTAGAGAAACATAGCATTACAGATTACTGATATTCAGTAAGATATTAAAATTCATTGTTCCATCATCCTGGTTACCACGTAATTCAAAGACATAATACACCCCACATTCCACCCATAGTCCTTTCTGTATTCCATTAACTTGGCCTATAGTTAACTTTCCTAGACATAATTTGCCATTAACATATTAAAGTTTAATAGACCCAATTTTACACCAAACTCACATAATCTAAAGTAGGTTTCACTTTTGCCATATGTATCTCTAATCCCTCTCAGCAAATTACCATCTCTGCTATACTTAAGTTCATGTTTTTCTATTAGTCTAAAACTTCTCTCATAAATGTTTCATAAAAACGTTTTCTCTAACCTTCCACCTTGTTCAAACAACTATTTCTCCCTCCCTAGCCAATCTTCTACTTACGTATTATTTTCTCGATCCAAAACCTACCATACAAATTCCCAGGTATAATTTAGTAATATACCTCGATCAAGTCATATAGTAATCCTTTCCCTTTAAAAGAAATTATACATTCGCCCATTTATTCGGAATCTTTCCCTCATCTTGACATCCTACCTTAGTCAATCACACAATTACTCGATCATCACACCTCGGCATTTTAATTGTAATCCCATAATTCTTGGTCCCTTCTTAGTCTTTCTTTTTATTCCCCTCCTTACTATATCAGTGGTTACCTCTGCAATAAATTTCGAATTTTTTTAAGCCTTCCACCACTGTATCATTCAGATCAGCTTCTTTTCTATATGTAGGAGGCCACAAACTCATTGTCGTAGCATGCACTCTACACTAATGCAATTAGTTTCTTGGAAGAGTGCTTGCTCATATTGACCACTAAATTTTCATTTATTATCGCCCTTTCAATTTTACTGTGTCATTCCTCCTCTTATATATAATACCTTGCAACTGGAATCTGTTATTCCTTCAACAAACCTCAGTCTTATTATTCCGAATGTCTCTTCTTTTTATCTTTCCATTTTGCTACCATCACTGTCGCAAATACATGAACAAAAGAATCTCACTAACACCGACAGTGAATGAACCTACCTCCCCATTGAAATCCAAAATTTCTGTTAAGGTCAACACCATAACAAGTGGAAGAAGGAGACTTAGACCTGTTCTTGCGCCACAAACGATCCTATAAAGGAATAGGAGTATCAAAACTACCATTTATGTATCAGTCCCTACAACAACATTAAAAGATGGGATACTGTTTTACAGGCAATTTTTATTAAATACAATAAAATTAAACAGAACCGAAATGTATAAACTAGCAAACCAACTTACTTTGCTCCAAGTGTAATCATACCCATCGGGATTAAGCATGGGCATAATCTGCCATTCAATAGTTTCTGTTAGCCCAGTATTAGCGATAAGTGTTTCGATAACATACAAGGCAGCCGCTGGGCTGATCCATTCACGAGCATGTATTCCTAGAAATGAAACGGAAAGTCATATAATGAAAATAACTTTGTCTAAATGTGTATTCAGTGTATCCCTTTTATTTATCCATTGTGATAAAGAATAAATAATTAGACATAGAGCTTAGGCTAAAGACTTAACTAAGCCCCAAATTAAGTACATCTTTTAATGTTAAAATGGAATAGTCCTCCGCATTAAAAAAATTCAGTTTTCAATTTCACAATTTGTGTAATAATAATAATAATAATAATAATAATAATAATAATAATAATAATAATAATAATAATAATAATAATAATAATAATAATAATTGTTCAGAGAGTATTGCTAAAGCATTGTGCATCCTGTACTAACGACTTACCAACACCTCTTGAGAGCATTCCAAATCCTGAATATGGAAAATTACTCCAGAGATTTCATTCCTACAATATTCATATTTGTGATTCGAATGTCCCCCAATGAATTCCAATTCTAGTCACCGGAAATGACATAACTAAGGGTGATGACATCTGAAAAGGTTTTATTGGCAAAGCATGCTTGTCCCTTCCCATTCAAAAGTTATGGCTAAAATTTAAGTGATATACAAAACATAAAGGCTCTAGAGCCATAATTTAAATTTTTAACAAATTCTTACCATACCAGGTGGGTATTATAGAAACATTGACTTATAAGACATATTCTCTCGTTTATCAAAGATGATCTACTTTTATGCAATGTATGACTGAAAACATTATAACCATGCATAAGAAGCTGAAATAAGAAGACAAGTCACACACTGACAAGAAGACAAATGAACAGACAAGTAAATGGCGGTCTTTCATTCACATCTTTGCGTTTCTCTATCTTTGTGCTAAAGCTGACCGACAGCCTTCTATTAGTATACTAATAAAAGACTTTCGGAGCCACATTAACAAGCTATGCATGACTGACATGCTGATAGACAGACACTCTTCCTTCCTACATTTACACCTACAAGTGATGGTCCAACTTTATCATCAATACCAAATATGTGCTGTATTCCATTTTTCCTAGCATCATGCTGTTCTTGTAGAAGAACCACTATAAAGATTGCCTCATTTTTCGGGGGGAGAGGGGGGGCGTCGACCCATAAATCTTTATCATAGTCACCTCTCAAATAATTACTACAAAGTACATCTGATCTGCAATAAGTGTGGTTGGTGGTCTAGCATGGATAGCTTTGGGTATATAGGTGCTAGGGTGGGTTCCTGTACTTACACAAAGGATTGATAGACAATGCTAAATAATATAATCAGTACTCTTACCTTATAAACATATGCAAAAGGTAAAAAAAAGAAAACCCGTGCTGCTTGTGATTAAATCTTAAGCACTGACCTCCATCAACAAAGACAACTTTCTTCTCTACGGTATCTGTGATATTGTTAGTCATCCGAACACGGTAAATAGTGCGGTTTTCAAAACTCCTTCCAGATTTATCCACTCGGATTCTTTGGGGGTATTGGGCTGGCAAGCCTTCCAAGTAATTGGACATCTGTCATAACCAAGGTTTCAAAATAGCTTAGTATTGATTGTTAAACATCAGAAGTTACTTATGATAATACGTTAGTACATGTCCACGGGAAGAGTTGATTATTTATATGAACCAAATTGATACGTTATTATGCATATTACCAAATATATATATATATATATATTATATATCTATATATTATATCTATATATATATATATCATATATATATATATATATATATATATCTATCATATATATATATTTTTTAGTGTTTGACATGTCATCACATTTTTACATTTTAGCATCCTAAATGGTAGAGTATTGTTCATTACCTACATATTTTATGAATTTTTCAAGCATTGTTATTTACCAATGACAATATCCACAAATTCTGTAAATTAATAAAAAAAAAAAAAAAAAAAAAAAATACAGCAACAATTGCGTGAGGAAAAACTCAACAAACTTTAGTATGACCTCAAAACAGAAAGTAATATTTTTTATAAGTACTCACTTGGCTAAAATTCATGTAAGAGGTGAATGTAACTGAAGCTCGAGGAAGGTTTTCCCCTGCATCACGTTTCTCCAAATCTAATGTCCTTTAATGAAAAAATAAATACATTACATCAAACAAATGCTTAATTATCCTATTGCCTAAGTTATTTCTAATGTTTTAAATTTCAATAAGTCATGCACATAAAATACTGAATAAAAATATTTTTGCAGACAACCATGGACAAAGCAATAAAGGTAAACGTTTGATGTGTGAAAAACCTGTCTTTTGTAGTCACGAGCTTCAAAGGTGCTACCCTTTTTTTTTCACTGGCCCTCATTAGACAAACCAATTATCATCAAGAAATCTCTCTCAGGTGAAGTGGATGTTTTTTAGGATCCACAGCACCAACAAATAACAAAAAAATGGTTCTATATTAATGATTGTTTTTCTATAGTGTAGCCAATGACCATCTACAAAATAGTATAAACAAGAAATTGACAGTGGACATTGCTGATTATTCAGGGCATCTATCTCAATGAATGACTCTCTACTCCATCCATGAATTTATATTGGGGGATGGTTCTTATTGATATGTTTGCATTAGTGTGAAACATGCTTGGGGCAGAAAAAGAAACCTCGTTGCTGAGTTCTACCATGAAGATATAATTCCTTCATCCACATTTCTCCACAACTCGTAAACTCAAAGGGTTAATATAAACTATCCCCCATCCCCATTTGGGTTGGCTGCGAGGTGCATATTGCATACTTAGCACATGTCTAAGAAACCACTCAAATAATTTAGGCAGATGGCAGGTTGCATCCCCACTGGCAAAAAGTGTGTTAGGCAGGTGACTGTGAAATGAAATAAAAAAAAGTGTGAGAAATGTTTGATGTGGTCATATATATCACACACATATATATATATATATATATATATATATATATTATATATATATATATATATATATATATATATATATATATATATATATATATATATATATATATATATATAGTTTAGTGTATTATTGATTACGGTGTGATTATAACACAAGTTTGATTTTATCCATGGGGGACTCAGATGCTTTTCCATCTTTTAACATATTTTGTTTAAATATATCTGCTGGTTAGGTTAGTAAGCTAAAAAGGAGGCAGGTTTGCCCTAGGATGTTTTTAAAAGAATTACAAATTTTGCCTTCAGAGAAAGACGAATCTCACACAAACCCTAATATTAAGAATATCAAGAGTCGCCATCATATCAAAATTCCCATAAGATCTCTTTGTATAACTGAAAATTAGAGAGAGAATCGAGAGAAATGAGAGCGTTCAAGGGTCCGCTCTAGGTGCAAACCATAACTGGTATTTTATCCTGAAATATGAAAATATTGTTAGGAAATTTAACACACTATGTGACTAACTTCTTTTGTAAATAGCAGCAACTTTAGGATAATAAAGCAGTAAAAAAAAAAACACACACACACACACACACTCAGAGCAGAAAAAGAGTGATGTTCACAGTCCTAGGAA
>NC_087220.1:16760937-16798437 GCF_015104395.2 Macrobrachium nipponense | reverse complement strand
ATTCTAATATGACAGAATAGAAGACATAGAGTAAATCATAATTTAAGGAGTAAATATGAAAAAAGACAAAAGTTTCCGTAAACGTGTACATATTTGCTATGAATATACCCAAAAATATTCACACAAACTTCGTTCATAAATCTACTGTCCTGTAAACAATTAAGGTTCGCCTGTCCACCTTTTGTATATAAAGATTTATGCAACATTTTCTCAGTATTTCTGTATTAAGTCAAATATCATACACTAGTTTTCCTTACAATAAAATTATACCTTGATCCAAACCTTTCATAATCCAGTGGTGATCCCTCAGAGATGCCAACAAAAAGCATCAGAGGCATCAAGAGCTTCAGATGCGCGACAGAACTTACTCTGCATGAACGACCCATCCTGAAATCAGTGAAAAAACCAATTCAAGTATCACTGAAAAATATTTCCAAACAATCGATTCCAGCAAGTCGGACCAAGTGATAGAAGAGGAGGCATCCATCACACTCACTTTTATTATATGTATGTATAATTTATATATGTGTATATATATATATATATATATATATATATATATATATATATATATATATAATATTATATATATATATATATATATATATTATATAATATATATATATATATATATATATATATATATATATATATATATATTATATATATATATATATATATATATATATATATATATATATAATATATATATATATATATATATATATATATATATAATGTATTATATATAGGTATTGGTCACAACTGTCATCAAACAAAAAATTGTAACATAACTACAGGAAGACACCTGAACCTTCACAGATAAAATACGACTGATTACTCTAAAGGCAACAGTGATCCCTTAAAAACTTATTAGTTATGCTAGAAATCAGACCAAGTTCATTGAAACAGGTGTGATGTATCATATATGAGATTAAATCTATTAAAGGGCATTGCTCCAACAACAACTTTATGCATCTTAGTATTTCCCTCGTTCTAACTCACTTCAATGAAACTGAAGAATAACAGCCACTCCATATTTTTACCTATATAAGATCCTATTACTGGTGGTTAATACGTGAACGAATATAAGTTCTAAATACATAGAGATGTATTTTTAATTCAAAATCTTTAAGTAAAATTCACAACCTCAAGGAAATTTACTATTACTTGAAAACATCACAAAGTTTAATAATTAATTATCAAACTAAATTAAATCAGCGTTATTTTATAAAAAAAAATTATCAAGAAACTAAATTATTTAAGTAAAATTCAAACTTATGCAAATTAATTAACAAGTGTTAAATTAAACCAAATATGCACTGATAATCAGTAAGAAACACCTATGGTAATCAAACAAAATGTGAATGCAAAAATATGTAAACTGAAAAGTGTGGAAAAGAACCCAAAATGTAAAAACACTAAGAAAATATTAACCGCACATAACATGAAATAAACACTTCAAAAGAATTAAAAACAGAACACAAAAAAATTGTAATGTGTTAAAAATTAAATAATTTTACCTAACCACCGCAAATATTTATTTAAGTTCACTTAAAACTTGCAATAACATATTACATGGTACTCTTTCAACGGCAGCATTATGACAGCACTTTATACTGTCCATTCAGATTCCATAAATAACCACTACGCTATTAAGAAATTGAATAAATATAAAAGTTACGAGTGACCATTAACTCTTTCGTGATCCGATGACGCGAAGAGCGTCAATAAATTTTATTCTGTAAGTGCACGGATGACGTGCCCGAGAGTTCTTTTCGGGACAAATTCATGAAAGAAAAATGTCAATCATAGAAAACGTAGTTGAAGCCATTGGGTCTACAGATGATGAATCTCGCAGAAAACGCAAACCCAACTCCGTTAGCTGATGCGCATTCATGGCTACTAAGCGTCTAGTCACTCTAGTGCATCAGTTCAGCTCAAAGTGCCTCAGAGTTTACAAATACTTTAAGTGGTGCGGCTTTTTTTCTCTCTCCCGTCCATTTTTCTGCGTTTGTAAGTACATTTTGTATTTGTTTAGTGTTTTTATGTGTAAGCCAGTGATTTTGCTATAATGTGAATACCATTTCAAGTGTTTTTTTATATGAATTGATATGTTCTTTCAGAAGAACAATGGCGTCACGTGGTAGGAAGGAGTTCGTGACTCCCAGCAAGTTTCACGGGCTTCTATTCGATAACGACACTGGTTTATCTGAAAGTGAAGTGGAACCTTGTAGTTCACCAAAACTAGTATTGAAAATTCGCCATTTAGTGAATTATGACGAGGAGAGTAGTGGTGATTCTGGCGAGGAGATGCAGTGGGCCAAAGACAACAAAAGCTTTATCAAGGCTGTTGCTGGTGAGAAGAAACGCGCCATTGACCCAGTCCCATTGGAAACAACAACCCTTACACCCTCTAACCCATGCGTGTGTATACCTTAGAATATCTGAGCCGCTGTCAGGTATCAGTTAGGTGTGGGGCACAAACAAGCCTTCGTCCAAACCAAGCAGCGCAAGATGTGTCGTTGGTGCTGGTCAAGGAGCGTCCGAAAGAACACAAGGTGCTCTTGCGCTACTTGCAATGTGCACCTGTGCAAGGGGCGGTGTTTCAAGGCGTACCACAGGAGGACCTGAGGGGTATCTTCCCCCCAATCCCCCACCCCGCCCCACCATCAACTACACCGTAGCTGACCTGACCTTGCTACCTGTCCATCAGCTTTTCAACAGGGGACTTGCAACATTGTGACAGTTAGCAAGAAATACGTCCCCCCTAGCAGTCCAAGAAAAACAATAAGGATTGAGTACCCAATTAAAACATTATTTTTTTTATTTGATGAATAAATGTGACTTTTCTGTAATATATATATATTATATATATATCTATATATATATATAATATATATATATTATATATATATATATATATATATTATATATTGTGTGTGTGTGTGTAAAATAATCATATATTTCTATCTTTCACCATGATAATCGTTTCCGTATAATGAATTTATGCTCAATTATTTACTGGGAACTCCAATTGATTCTAATTACCGTATATATAGCAAATTTATTCAGCTTTCTATAAATGTGTTCATTTTTTCTAGCATTTTTTATTACCGAGTAATACTTTCAGCATTATATTCTCTTGGATACGTAATTTGACTGAGTATGCAAATCGAGAATATCTATATTAATCTGTTTTATTTGATTATTCCCGTTGTTCTTTTTTTATTGGCTTTGTTCTCCTATTTTCTTATCCTTTTCATAATTGCTTAAAACGATTTACTCTGACCTTGCTATCTCAAGTCAAAAAGCAATAGTAAAACATCAAACGAATATAATTTTTTTTTTTTTTTGTCTAATTCCCTGCCTATTATTCTGTTTCATCAGAACACGTTGGAAAACTGAGGGAGTCAAACTGACGAATACATTAAGAAAGACTTACTTTCATAAAAGCTTTCTGGGATTAAATTTTTCTGTAGCTATTCATTTCTTTTATACAGAAATTAATTAAGATTAGTTTCACATGTATATGTAGACCTACTGCCATAAGCATATTATAAGGAGAATGCAAGATGACTCTCTTATTGTTCTTTGACAGCTGCAACAGTCATACATACAGGGTGTAACACGAGTTTGCATATATTTTGGGGCGTGAAAGAAAAAGTAATTTTGAGGAAAAAATGTTCTATAAACATGTGCATTCTAAGGCTTCGATTGTCGGTGAGAGGAATTTTAAAATAACCGTTATCATGTCGGGGCACTAGAATTAAAAATTCACAAATAAAAATTGCACTTCAACATTTACACTACTGTGTTGTCTTGCTCTCTTGTGGTGCTTCCAGCAGTTCCACTTCTAAGTCCATTTTCTAAATGTTGCCGTTCTCTAAACAATTTGGTTCATCTATGTATGATTCTCTTCGGTATATTAAGCTTTCTTGATATCTCTCTAACAGCAACTTGCATCTAAAGCAGTGCAACAATTGTTTTTCGCTCAAAGGATGTTTCTTAGACCGATAAATGACACATGTACATTCAATTTCTGCGCACATCACGACTTACAAAGCAACAAAGTGAGGTCGCATGGTGAACAGTTAGGTAATAATTTTTATATAGCATTTTGTGAGTTTCCAATGTTTACCGTGAAATTTAACAAATAGAATCGTTCAACTACCTTCCACTTAATATTGAAATGATAATGTAAGAACTATATGATGTTTTTTTATCACTTCGTTTCGTTGACATCAATTTTGCTATATGGAAAATAGTTTTAAGCAATAACATAACATGATGGGCTACTGTTTTAAACGTCATTACATAAGATTTCTTGGATCTTCAAAAAGAAATATAGATAAGGTATGAATCGTGTGTCAGGCAGGTGAACAAAAAATTATGGAACTCTACCACAACTTATTTGAGCGTCTGTACAATAGGAAGTTGACCCTATCAAAAGTATGTTTTCATACCAGAGTGTAGAGGGGACTGCATTGTCAATAAACAACACTCAAGATGAACAGTGTTTCATGAATAGGAAATTTCCATGTTCATGAGGTAAGAAATGAAAATGATTAACCAGGATGTAAAAGACTATTACATTTTCAGGAAATATGGCATCTCCGGAAAACATATTAAGATATTTTCATAGTGAAGTAAGTTTTACAAAGGTCAATTTTATTCAAAATTGGCATTATATGAAAAACATGGGAAAATTGCTGCAAAATCTGCATACGTTATGTGATCTCAAACGGGATGGAGAGAAAGACTAAAGTGAGTTCATTCAACCTTCGGTACTCATAACAACCAGACACATATTTTCACTTACTTGGCAGCTGTAAGAGACGATGAGCGTGAAGTCTACACTCGGCACCTGCTGGTTGGCTGGTGATTCCAATTCACTGGGTATATATTCTCTATAGGCTCTGAAGGCAGTGCAGGTGGTGGTAAGTGACTCCGCCTATTCAACACCCACACGCTTAAAAGCGCCAATCAAATTTGGAAGTCCTTCAAGGGTAAAATATCCATATAATTACCCCAGACTTCTGGTATAGCCGACAAATAAACACACACACATACACACACCCACACACACACACACACACACACACACACACACACACACACACACATATATATATAATATATATATATAATATATATATATATATATATATATATATATATATATATATATATACAAAGATAGATAGATAGGTGACAAGCAGAGATAATATTTATTCACCAACGCGCTTCGTAACATCATTTTATATCTTCAAGGCTACAAAAGAATAATTATAAACAAATTAAAGTACATGGAAAACAACTACTTACAGCAATAGATATTAAAGATAAAATTTAAATTACCGTTAAAACTTAAGAAGTATTTACATAAACAGGAAAGTTCAAAAGAGCACCTATCATATGAAAAGTTGAATACTGGGTGATAAAGTACGGTGGCTAAAAAGCAAAGAAATAAAAAAATTATTTAGGCCAAGTACAGTTGAACAGAGGAAGTGTGCGAGTTCAGTTTGAGCGCTAACTGCTTAATAAAGAGAGATTTAAGAATAGGCATTTCGTAAGAATGGCTAGTTTGGCCTAAGATAGAAAAGTCAGAGTAGTTAATATTGGTTCTACTAATAAGACAATGGTTTCTGATATCAGAAAATTGGGGATTGAAGACCCTTTAACTCGTTTGATGACTGACACCTTTATGATAATCGGCCATGAGCCTCAGCAATCGTTTAGTCGATCCGGTATAGGTCCCCGAATCACACTTGGGGCAAGCATATTTGAAAATTATTTGTATAAAAATTCAACTTCTTTATGAAAAGAAGCCCAGCACGAAGTCAAAGAAAATGCCCTGTGAAGCAACGTAGATTTTTTTTTTTTTTTCAGACAGATAATAAAATGATCCCCATACTTGGAAACCAAAACGTCTAATAAGGGTAACTGATTATGAGCCTCTCTTTCTAAAGTAAAATTAATATGCTGCAAGCACCGTGGCCCTGGCACTCGTCCCCGTGCCTAACGTTTCTTGGCTCAGTTCCTTGAGTTCTTCGGCCAAATTGGATTCAGCAGAGTTGGTACCCCAGAATTGACTAGCTGCTGATGGAGGGGTGGTGGGGGGGATAGATAATGGTATTCATGATGGGCTCACTAGTAGTGTTGACTGACTCCAGGATGGTTGTGAGGCAGCACCATTGAGTATCCAAGAGGATTCCTATTGAAATCAGCTCTTTCTCGACTGCTGACCTTGGTAGTGGTGCTAAGCCAGAGGAAGAAAAGTGACTTGGACTGAGAACTCTGCAAGGGAGACTCGAGTCTTGCCTTGGCACTGGCACTGAGGCTGTTCCTGGCGTAGTGAGAGAATTCAAACCTAGCTCAGTGTCCATGATGAACAAAGCATGGTACTGCCTGGTACCTTCAAGTGACCCTGGCTGTGTAGAAGTAGATCTTGGAGGACTGTACAATTGGTCTGTAGCTATGTAAAAGGGGGGACCCCGAGACTGTAAAAAGGTAGAAGACTTAAAATCTTGTCATAGCTGGACGTCATAACCTTTTGGAATATAAGTAGGCAAGGACATTTTAACATGGTTGAGGCTCCGCATTGTGACGATTTGATGCTATCAACCCGAGCTCGGTAAGGAATTTTATCCTTTCAAATGATGGATATCTACACGTCAATGTGATCAAAGGCTAGGACTTGGTGGGTAGGATAGCGACCTCTAGGAGATGCCACAAATATAGGGCCCTAAGCTGGAGAGGCCTAGAGCTGAAGGATTTGTCACTGATCTTTACAATGGCAGTAACCACAGCTTTCTCGGAGCATCCTGACCATGGAGCGGTGTGCTCGTGCACTTTGCACGAGTCACAGAAACTCTTGCTGTAATCATTCTTGGGTCTGTTGTTTTGATTCCAATGGTCGTTATTCTTATTATGTTGAGGAGTCCCATTCTGAGGTGTAGCGGGAACTTGCTGATGAAGATCCACTTTAGAGATGCACTGCCCCTTTGAGTGCCCTTGTTTATTGCAACGCCCACACATAGGCTTCTATGGAGGGTTATTAGGGCACAGGGTAAGCTGAGAATTGGCAGCGGGAGGGACAAGGAGAGCGTGGCGAGTCTTCTTTAAAGAATTCTGCGGCGGATGGTTAGTGTTGTAGGCGTCTGTCCATTTATACCACTCCAAAATGGTTTTAGAGGCCTTTTCCACCAAGTGGGGGGCAAGATCAGGGGGACCCTAGAAGTCTTATTGACTACCCACTCTGTCCAGGTTTGGTTAGCCTCCTTGGGGATGCTCCTCCACGTCTGCCTTCACAGGTCTGATGTCCGCTTGTAAGCCCCAACGACTGTCTCTCGGACGAGGGAAAGGTCTTGTCACTTGTTGGGAGGTAGGGCTTGGAACACAGTACGTCCTTTGCCAGCAAGACTGCCTGCCAAGGAGGAGGGCCACTTCCTGAGGGGTAGGATTGAAGTTCTCGAACACCTGCTCAACATGATCAAGCCAAGTCTTGGGCTCGCTATCATCTTAAGTCCTAATGAGGGTTCCCAAGCTGTGGAAGTGAGAATGTGAGGATCTGGGTATATGCACACAGGCGCTGGCCTGGAATAATAAGATGATGACGGTCACAAAACTGCAAATATCGCCACGGTATGTGGAATAACTCATTGTTATACCAGGGAAATAAAAATGATCCCTATAGCTGGAACATGTACATAGCAGACGAGACGACAGCCATAACGGTTGAAAATATTTTCCACGAAATGTTTAACTAGGCTATAAATGAATGCCATGTAAGGCAGAAAACTCAACACTGGTCTTGTCTTAACCTTCAACGCTCATTTGAAATGCTTAGAATGCCTTATTGTGTTATGTTGAAGCTAGCATCGGAAACAATAATGATTAAGGGAAGACGGAAAGAAGCAAACAAATAAGAAAAAATTTCTGTCCAGTTGCACAAATGTGTTATACACTAACTTCATGGAATTGCCTGAGATGCTGATATAGCTCAAGTCAAAGCTCCATTATACCCTTGAGTATGAAGTTTTTCTCACCACCTAAGCTAGACGATCAGGCCTTGGGACGGGGAAGGGTCTGGCTCTCACTGGACAATGAAGGAGACAATGCGAGAACTTACACAGACAGAAAAAAACAACACACGTGCCTAGTAACTGCCCTTTATTTATACAAATCAATAAATTATTTACCTGATTTTATTATTTCTGTTTAACATAGGATGGAAGTGTTGTCTGTATTTACGCTAACATTATAGCTATCATTTAACCTTTTTTTTTTTACAAACATGCGGATTCTCTTTACACGCCTAACTAACACAAATCTCTTCACGACACGAGATTTGGCGAGTTCCAGTGGAAAGTCATGAAATATAGCACCTATGGGCTTCATGCAGTAACACTTAAGAAAAAGCTAAGGTTAAAATTATCTCTCTCTAGGAAAGTCATATTGGTACTCTAATGGTAGTCAGATTTTTTTCACCTCTAACTATAATACCTAGTGAAATAAAAATAATACTAAATAAGAAAAATAATAACTCCTCACCTGCTGGGGAGATTTGGATAATCTTACCGTGCGCTCGAAAGAAAGTAAATTCGCACTTAAGAATTCAGGTTCGTTAATCACTCGTGACATCAATTTAGCAATTGCTATTGAATGGAAACTGTTATTGCATGAAATTTATTCACGATTTTCACGCGATTCTATAGGAGGTCGCCATTGTTGCTTTCTAGTTCCAAATGTGTATGACACTCCTAAAAGGCCTTGTTAGAAAACAGAAACATAATAAAATATGGGTGAAGGCCGATATCAATGGAGGGAAAAATTTTATACAACTCTAGAGATTTTGTTTTAACTCAAGTATATTTACAGTAAGTTACTTGAGTAAGCAATTTACACTTTAAGGGTCCATAAATGGAAAAAGGTTGATGGAAGGTCAACCGGGACACGTGGGTGGAAACTGATCCAGGCATAGAATAAGATTAGCATACAGCAAATTGCTCAATAATTCCTGGCGTCATTTCCAAGGGGTTCCAAGTTCATCTCACAGCTAGAAGAGATATGTGCATTTGTAAAGAGATTTCATTTCAATATCAGTGGGGAATGTTAAACACGATTCTATCTTATTATTTCACGTCAAAGTCCAATCACAAGGATATAGAAAGGCTGGAAGCAAACACTAAAAAAAAATACTGCATTATTTTATCAACTAATGAGATGCCTTTCACGAAGCAACAATGTTACTTCCCGATGTAGCAGATGCTAGTCTAGATGGGAATATCACAATAATATTTAACATCACTACTAGCGTCATAAGGGGAATTCTTTACAGGATCAATGGTAGCAATGGGGGACTGTGTTACAGTAACCAAAATAGTGAATGCAATGCTGAGCCAATAGGGGAGGTCAGACAAGAGGCAAAAAAGGGTAACTGATCCTAGCTTCTCCATATTGCTGGGTGAAATTTCCTCACTATTAGACAATAAATGAACATGTGAGGGTCCCCAGAGGAGAGGGAGAGCAAAGGAGGAGGAGGGGGGAGGTGCGATCGCTATCTTTGCTGCAGAAATTCTAATTCCAGCTTTCTCTTTCCAGCATGTGTTTTGCCTAAGGTCGACTTTCTCCTTCCAATATAAGACCCACCCAAAGTCTGAATCAAAGTGCCCTACTGCATACCTGCGGGGATTAATTTCAAAGGAAGTCAATCGAAAGGGACAAAGAGGTATTCAAAGAGAATGGTTGCCGATGAAGAGGGGCGACTGAAAAAATGTCCTTATTTCTTTCAAAAATGAGTTATTTTGCCTAGGTTCTAGCTTAAATCTAGAACAATATATTTATGAAGGATGAACCAGATGCTTTGGGTTATCTCAGTGTATTCGCTTTGAAAAGTTTACAGATTTTATCATACTTATCACAACCTTCACCGCCTTTGAAATCTATGGTTTTTTTTTACCAAGATGCCACAAAAATCCTGAAGAATTCAGGTAAAAACTAGAAACTCACATTTCTGGAGTCAGACAAATTAAGCAATAATATCTGTAGTTTTCAGCGATATCAAAGACCTGTTTGTTTACTGTATCTGATGAATATAAGAAAGAGCATAATATATTATTATTTGATAACTTGAACATAAAACTCCTGAGGAGTTTGGGTAAAAACTAGGAACTCATATCTATATCTACTAAATCAGACAAAATTAAGATGTCACTGTTTATTTAGAAAAATAAATTGTGTGCCTCCTCAATGGCCCTTCGCATTTTGAAAATGTCCTTCATACCATATTGAACTACGTGAAAGAAAAAAAGATATCACATAACAGAGGAAGAATATAAACGCCTATTTGCCTATGGTTGCATTTCTGGTGACGTATATGGTTTACAAAAATCCCGGAAAATGTTTTAGGATCAGTTTCATTTTTATCAATGCATTAACTTGAAACTTATGAAAATTCATGATCCCTTACATAGAGTAGTGGGCCTGGAATTTATGTACCCTAGACAATTACCATATATTTTTTTAATACTATGAACAGTTTTTTCCTGGAGAAAAATTACTATCTGGTAAGCTTAGACATCGAGAGCTTATGTCATACAAAAGAGATCACAAAAATCGTAGCAAACAAAACCTACAATGGACACAACAACTACAAGGAACTAAGTAAATCCAAGTTTATTGATAAGGTGAATCTCATTGTTTAGGATATATGCTTATTTTTTATTAATGGGAACTATAGACAACAAAAGAGATTAGTCGAGGGTTATCGGCTACTCTGGCCAACGTATTCTTATGGTTTCATGAGACTGAAAAGTCAGATAACTTTCCCATAAGTTTGAAGTCTATCTTCCACCAGAGGGACGTTGACGGTACCTTTGTTATTAAAAAAAAGAAAAAAAAAAAAAAAAAAAAAAAAGTTTGTGGGTTGGGTTGGGGGGGGGGGGGGGGGGTGCCAAGAGATTCTTTAACAGTTCAAATTCAAAATATGCAAAATATTGAAGTTAGTATGGAGAATATGGGTGATAACAAAACTTATGCCATTTTCATATCTATAAGAAACGCGAAACTGATTACGACATAGAAATGGAAATCTACAGGAAACAGGTTTCTTTAGACTTGGCTGAAACATCTGAAGTGAATGTAATCTAAGGTACAAACTGAACAATATCAGCAATTTATAGTTCCTAGAGCCTACAGGTTGCCATTGATTTACTTCATTTTTCACAAAGTAATAACGTTCCTTAAGAAATTCCTTATAAGCAATGGTTACCTGAATAGGATTTTGTTCCGGAGATTAAAGAACCTTCTCAAAAGACCAGGTGGTATTTTTCAATTGCATTTTGTATCAAACGATATCAAATGATATCGTGACCATATATATTTTAAACAAAATATACAATTTTAAAAGAATATATAATAACGCCTTCACATGGAAATAAAATATTTTAAACAAAATATACAATTTTAAAAGAATATATAATAACGCCTTCACATGGAAAGAAATTTAATTTTAAATATTTTTTTTATACTCAGTGTGCTGAATATATTTTTGTTTTTCGGTATAAATGAATGTTCTTAACTCTCACAAAAACTGAAGACAGACAGTTGTCCGAAGCGTTGTTATAAACAGTGAATAAAGGAGAAACAGAATTTTAAGGTTTGTTTTGGTATTTCAGTTACTCACCCGATTACGATATCACTCAACCTCCACCATGAAAGCTGAATGGTGGTTTTGTAGCAGTTGGGTAATTATGAATCTTTCACAGTAATACATGCGATATTAGGGCCTAAAATGTCTGGTTATAAAAAAAACCACATGTGAGTAAAGGACGAAATTATACACACACACACACACACACACACATATATATATATATATATATATATATATATATATATATATATATATATATATATATATATATATATATATATATATATATATATATATATATCTGTGTGTGTGTGTGTGTGTGTGAGTGTGTGTGTGTGTGTGTATGTGTGTGTGTGTGTGTTTTATTGTGTGTATATATATACACTTCAGATAACTCCCCATCTTCAGGATTTGTAAGACTTAAGAACGTACATTTATACCAAAAAGCATAAGAAATGTATATTCACCACACTGAAAAGGATAAAAAATTAATTCAAATTAAAAATCTTTCCTGTTGAAGGCAAAGTTATATATATGCTTTTAAGTTATATATTCAACTTAAATATATATTGGTCATGAGTTGTAGTTTTCTTTGATATTATTTTATACAAAAGGAAACCGAAAAATACCACCCAGTCTTTTGAAAAGGTTCTATACACATATTATATACTATATTTGTATATATGCATATTGATTGATTGATTAATTAGTTCTTGCTGGCATCACAACGACGAAGTTATTGACGCCATATATATGCATATACATACATTCTACGAGTCGTTCTGGCTCTCGTTTATTCATTAATTTTTTTTCCCCGCCCAAAATTAGAGGAATAACTGATGGAAATTTTCGACAAGTAACTTAAGGAAAATTCTAGAATAAGGTATTATTCAAAATAGGAAGAAAGCCAAAATAACCTCTTTTAGAGGGAAATTCAGACATTTATAAGTCGCCCTTTCTCACTAGTCTACCGCTCTCTTTGAGTGTCCCGTGACTCCTCTGTTGTGTGTTCCAAACTCGCTGTCTTTGAAATTATCTCCACAGGTATATGCTGGACCTTGGGCAGAAGCACATGTTGGACAGATGAAACAGGCCCTGGCGAAAAGCAAAGGATTTACCCCTTAAAACGCCCGGCAGCAGTAAATAAAAAAATGACTCCCGTATGCCGGAGGGGTTTGGAATGAGCGCGTAAGCGGAAAAAAAAAATATTTTTTTTCAAAAAATCACAGCGCGCTTAGTTTTCAAGATTAAGAGTTCATTTTTGGCTCCTTTTTTTGTCATTGCTTGAAGTTTAGTATGCAACCATCAGAAATGAAAAAAGTTATCATTATCATATATAAATAATGCGATATATGATAGCGCAAAAACGAAATTTCATATATAATTGTATTCAAATCGCGCTGTGCGCAAAACGGTTGAAGGTAACAAGTTACTTTTTTTTTTTTTCGTTGTAAGTGCACTAAATTGCGATCATTTTGATATATAACACATTGTAAAACGATAAAAGCAACACAGAGAAAATATTATCACAAAATAATGCATGAATTCGTAACGCGCTTACGTAAACACATATTTTTTTCAAAAATTCACCATAAATCTAAATATTGTCCTAGAGACTTCCATATGTTTCAGAATGAAGACAAATGATTGAAATTACTATACTGTAAGAATATTAGCTTACAAATGCAGTTTTCGGCCATATCTGACGAGCTAAAGTTGACCGAATGTCGAATTTTTTTATATATATATTTTTTTATATGCAATTATTTCGGAAATAAGAAAAGCTACAACTTTCAAATATTTTTCGTTTTTTATTCTACATGAAATTGCGCACATTTTCATATATAAAACTCTATGAAATGCCTAATATGAAACGGAGCAAATATTCCGAGAATGGGACTTACGCATTTCGGAGATTTGTGGCGGAGAATCCGCGCGCGGAGGGAAGGAAAGTTTTTTTAAAAAATTCACCATAAATTTAAATATTGTGCTAGAGACTTCGAATTTGTTTCACGATGAAGATAAATGACTGAATATTACTAGACTGTAAGAGTTTTATCTTACAATTGCGTTTTTCGACCATTTCGGTAGAGTCAAATTTGACCGAACGTGGTTTTTTTTCTATTTATCGTGATTTATATGCAAATATTTCGAAAATGAGAATAGCTACAACCTTCAACTATTTATTGTTGTATTATACATGAAATTGCGCACATTTTCATATATAAAACGTTATGTAACGGCTATTTAAAATGGGTTGCAAACATTACCACAATCGCACGTATGATTTTTTTCGGAAGAGTTACCGCGCGGACGTAAAGAAAATGTTATTTTTTCATAAATTCACCATAAATCGAAATATTGTGCTAGAGACTTCCAATTTGTTGCAAAATGAAGGTAAATGCTTGAATATTACTAGAATATAGGCGTTTTAGCTTACAATTGCGTTTTTCGACCATTTCGGTAGAGTCAAAATTGACCGAAGGTTGAAAATTTGTCACTTATCATTTTTATATGAAAATATTTCAAATTGATAAAAGCTACAACCATGGGTTGTTTTTTAGTTGTATTGTGCATGAAATTGCGCACATTTTCATATATAAAACTTTATGTAACGGCTAATTTAAAATGGTGCAAACATTACCACAATCGCATGTATGATTATTTTCGGAAGAGTACCGCGCGGACGTAAGGAAAAAGTTTTTTCATAAATTCACCATAAATCGAAATATTGTGCTAGACACTTCCAATTAGTTGCAAAATTAAGATAATGATTGAATATTACTAAAATATAAGAGTTTTAGCTTACAATTGCGTTTTTCGACCATTTCGGTAGAGTCAAAGTTTGACCGAAGGTTGAAATTTTGGCACTTATCGTTATTTATATGAAAATATCTTAAAACTGATAAAAGCTACAATCATGAGTATTTTTTTGTTGTATTCTACATACAAATGCGCACATTTTGTTCATATATAATACTCTATGTAACGGCTAATTTAAAATGGTACAAAAATTATGTCAAAGTGACGAAATAATTTCAGAGATGTGTCACAGATACTTTTTAGTGCGGCAAGAAAGAAATTCGCGCTTGCGCGCCTGCGTAACGATTGTAAACAAAACAACACCTTGATCCGTGAACTCCCAGCATCCCCCAAGGCGCGTGATTCAAGAGTTTTCGGCTGGTAGGCCTATAAGTATTTTTCCGCGAATTTTTAAAAAAAACTTTTGTATGTCGACGTAAAATACGTCCAGTCGGCACCGAGAGACAAAAAATGTCGACGTAAAATACGTCCAGTCGGCGTTTAAGGGTTACTAGAACTTAGGTGATAAATCGAGAAGACAACAGATGAGCAGCCTTAGAATAATCTCCAGCTGTCCCATTATTCACACATCTCACCAGGGTACTCTAACCCCCACCCCTCACCCCTTTGCTCCCCCACCCCTCTGGAGGCCACCACGGGTTCCATTAGTTCAATAGTGCAACCCCATCTCCATTGGCTCTGCAGTTCAGAAGTCAAGACCAGCCCGTTGACCAGGTATTGTAATGGAGTAATTTCGAGTTCAGTCAGTAACCGTATTGTGCCTCTTGTCTGTTCTTCCTTTTTATTTTTTCCAATGCAACTTTCCCCTTGTGGTTCAGCATTGCATTCACTATTTTGGCTACTGCAACCTAGTCTCCCCATTATTACTTTCGATACTGTAAATATTTCTCCTTGTGTTATTACTAGTGATATTAAATTTAGTTGTGATATTCCTATTTAGATTAGCATCTGCTACATCAGGAAGTAACATTTTTATTCATGATCAGCACCCCCTCAATTAATAAAGCGACGCAATATTCTCTTCTGTGCAATCACCTAGAAATTCAATATTCCTGCGAGTCGACCTTGATGTGAAATAATAGGAGAGAACTGTGTATTACACTTCCCCACATGCCTATCGCCTTAGTAATGACCTAGCGATGCAATCTATTTGCAGGTGCAAACATTACCTGCCTCACAGTGTGAGAAATCTGGAACCCTTGGAAGCAAAGCCAGGAACCATTAATTAATACACTGTGCTCAATCCTCATTTCTTTGCCCGAACCTTTTCCAGCCATGCGTCCCTGTTGACCTCAATCAACTGCATTTCTTTTCATCTCTGGACCATTGAGAGTCCACGCCACCTTTAAAGTGTAAATTGCTTACTCTTGTAATTTGGTGTAAACATAATTCAGTTAAACTAAATCTCTAGAGTTTTTATATAATTTTTTCCTCCATTGACCCTGACCTTCAACTGTAAAGTTTGTAAGTATGATTCCGTTCATTATGAGGTCCTTCAGAAGTTTCAGTAAGTAGCTACCTCAATTTTTCAGACACCGAGAACAAGAAAAAAAAATTAGGTAAAATATTCCACACTTATGTGAGTTGTGTACTAAAAAAACTTTACTAGACAGGAGCTTTCATCTACCTGAACAGTAGACCTCATCAGCCGTACTAATTTTTTCTTTTTAAAGATATAAATACAATGTCACGGAAGACAGAAAAGACGCTAGAACAGTCATAAAGGAGCAAGCAACAAAAACAAACTATCATAAACATGTTATTCAGCCGTTGGTCTGCTGTCTAGCCATAGACGAGTGGATCGCCCTGGTTGAATGGCTTCATTTGCCTGTTCTGCTGTTCACTCGTCTATCCCATCACTATCAGCATCTGCATTGGGGGCTCTTCCTTCCAGTGCCCGGGCGGGAGAGAGACAAGCTGTGAAGCAGGAATGGTGCAAACAACGTCTCTTCTAATATTTATAGTTTTAAGAACCAAATGATTTAAAAATGGATCGTCTTGGGTAAATGATCTGTTAAGCTCAAACACATTTAAAATATTAATTAGAGCCCCTACAGCTGCTCTGCGTCAACCTACGCTATTAGCTTTGTAGATTTCTTTCACTCCATCCCAGTGAATTAAATGCCCTAACTCTAACGTGTATCTGGCAACTAAACTATATTTCGATCCCATCCTACATGATCGTTTATGTTCTTCCAATCTTATACCCAATCCCCTTCCTGATTCCCCATAATAAAAATTATTATAATCTTTACACAGTACCATATAAACCCCAACGTCATCTTAACTTTCTTTTTCATGTTTCCTAATCAACTTTGATTTCAATTAGATGTTATAACTAAAAGGTAAATCCAACTTATTTTCATGTTCTCTTTTAATAAATGTTGCACCCTTTTCAAACTAGGATGATAAGGAAGCGACTACTTTTGAATTCATGTTTCCCGGAAGGTGAATCATAAAAAAAAATTTTATAGCTTTTGGAAATGCTTGGTCAATAAAATATTTTGGATATCCAAGTCTCGTGAAAACTCTCTTATATGTTCAATTTCCTTATCTATGTACGGGGATCACAAATCCGAAGCCCCTCGTTACCATGTTCAGGATCACATTAGAATAAAATAATGTATACTTCTGCGTTGTGTCTTTTCTATATACACTAAATGTAAAGTTAAAAGTAACTGGGTCATGGTGAACAAGAACGTCCAGAAATGATAAATTATTTCGACCTCAAATTCAACTAAAAAGTTAATTGATGCCATGAAATTATTAAAAAATTGCGACCTCAAATTCAACTAAAAAGTTAATTGATGCCATGAAATTATTAAAAAATTCCAAAAAAATGGTTCAAATGAACACTATTTATAAGTAAAAAATAGATTTTCGTCAACAAATCTGACCCTGAAAAAGGACAACGGCTAACTAAATCAGCTTCAAACAATTCCATGGACCAATTAGCCAAAACAGGAGACAACGGCGACCCCATAGCTATTCCGAAGTTTGTCGATGTCTGAAATTAAATACAGTTGAGCTAACACAAGCTGAATTAAATCGATTAAAATGTCAACAGGAATTTGTGGAATAAAGGTACCCACCCTTTCTTTTTCCTTGAGTTTGTTTAAAACGATACCTAAGGGACATTTGTAAATAATGCATTAACGCGTTTGAGTTAAACAAATCATTTACCCAAGACGATGCATTTTTGAGTAATTTTATTCTTAAAACTATAAAAATTAGAACAGACGTTGTTTGCAACATTCCTACTGCCCATGTTGTCAGTCTCTCTCTCGCCCGGGCATCAACAGCCCCCAGTGCAGGTACCAATGCTGATGGTATTGATGAGGGAACAGCCGAACAGGCAGATGAAGCCATTCAACCTCGATGATCGGCTCGTCTTTTGGCCAGACAACAGATAAACGACGGAATAACGCGATTATAAAAATTAATTTTTATTGTTTGCTCCATTTGAGAATGTTCTAGCGTCTTTTCTATGATTCGTGACATAATGTATTTGTACCTCTAAAAAGGAAAAATCAGTACGTATAAAGAGGTCTACTTTATATATATATATATATATATATATATATATATATATATATATATATATATATATATATATATATATATATATAATTTGTAAGATTTAACATAATATAGTAATATTGAAACCTACTATGAGATTCAGGGTCTCTGTAACACGGTTTTTTGGACTTTGCTCCTTGTCAAAGCATCGGATGTAGCTGAAAGTTGACATATGTATATTTTACAACCACACACAAATTTTGTCAGCATTATCAATAACCTAAACCCGATAGTTTAAATTTTTATAGAGTAAAAATGAACTAGCCGACGCCATGGCCAATGATTACGAGCCAAGAGTCGAAAAACATTCATTACGTAAGCAAGGTAAACAAACACCTTCTGACTAAATGTTGCCCCGCCCATCCACCAGACAGAAATGCCATCGGCTCTGAAACCCAAAGACTTTATGAATGGTGGAACGATACATAGATGTGGGTGGGGTATCAGTGCTAGCGTAGTCATACTACTGTAGCAGTAGTGCCGCAACAGTATAGCAGTAATATACATGAATTAAACGTTTAGACCAACTGCTGGGATCCTTGAGGATCATTTAGCACTTCTTACAACTACTCGAGAAATTAGTTTTTATAGCCAGGAGTTAAATTTTCTAATCCAACAATGCCCATGGTAGCCTTCAGTGTTATCCAGAATTATAACGAGGCGAAAGTGGGTGGAGCCTCATGAAGTCACCATTCTGACGATAATTATTGGTGAAGGTTTAAAGCCAATATACGGTACCAGCTATTTTTTTCAGTAAATAGGTAGCTAGCCAATAAATAAAAATTGCTTGACATTGGATATGGCAGTTATCAAATCATCTTGTCTACTATGTTTTTGGTAATTACCAACTATTCCCTACATCTTCTCAATCTGATTGTGACCTATAAAGTAGACTGTAATTTCTTTGGAAACTTATTTTGGGAGTTAGACTAATAATCGAAGTGTTTTTGTATTTATTAACATATTTTGTTGGTTTATTCATTATGACAATTATCAGTGGGGAGGTTCCAGAGTCCATAAAGGTGTACTGCTTTGCTTGTATTTAAATTTGTATGTCATTGTTGCCAGAGCTTTAGCCTTCGTTACGTATAGCCAATCATCCATCGAGAAAGAGGGAAGAAATGATGTCATAAGTTACGTAACGAGTGCGTTCGAAACCTTTTCTCTGAGTAAGTTGGCCCGTCTTCAAAAAAGGTCACTTTTACATTATAAGTACCAAATTTATTCAACCTACGTAGTGCAGAATACACTCAAAGTTTATGTGTTGATATAATATGTATTCTGAATAAGCGTTATATTTATGAAATGCATAGATAAAAAGTTATTGCGAAAAAACCGTGTTACAGAGGCCCTGAATCTCATAGTAGTGTATTTTACCCCCTTCTCAATACTATTTGAGTCGGGGATTGCTTCACAGGTGCCTCCACCCTTTTGATACTAATTTATTCATTGTGGTTCCGGCCACTTTAGAGTAGAGAAAAGAGTCGTTTAAAAATATTTAAAGGTAACGACTAAATGAGTCTTTATATATATATATATATATATATATATTATATAATATATATTATATATATATATATATATATATATATATATATATTATACAATATAATATACATATAATATATATATATATATATATATATATCATATACTATACATATACATAGTATATATTATATATAATATAATATACATATACATATACATAGTAGATAACTGTACTATTTGTAGGTGTATGCGTAGGTGTGTAAATGTGCATATACCAGCATTGAGGATAGCTACACTGTTCAGTGCACAAGGGACTCATAAGCCTAGGCCAAGAATAAACAAGTACTGAGTGGAAATGTAATGGCAATCAATCACCAACTGAATGTTGAAATAATGAAACGTATCTCCGTTCAGTTCACCTTTTTAGATTTAATTGTAGCAATTACCAACCTCATCGTATCATACCGAGGCCTTGATAAATATTTTCTTTATGGATTTAAGTTTATCGCTTATGAACCAACAGATGTCCATTTTCTGACTTATGTCGCAAGAATTCCATTAAGGGGATGTTTTGGCTTTTTAAACTGAGATTTTATTAATCTCTATATTGATAGCTTTCAGGTAACTAAATGAATGAGGTGTCCTGACGGTTGTAATTACTATGTGAGAAGTCTGTGCACTTGTGCCTTTTTTTTCCTATCTCTCTCTCTCTCTCTCTCTCTCTCTCTCTCTCTCTCTCTCTATTTTAATTTTACAATCTTAGATTTAATTCAAGGTCTCAAAGCTGCACTCCCCTTGATGCAATGTCAGTTTTGAGTATGATTAAATATGATCAATTTGAATTTTAATTAACTTTGACTATCAATTAATGCAACTGCTAACGATTCTTATGGTTACTTCATTCTTTTTCTCCAAGTTAGACCTTCCTTGGATGTCAGCTTCACTTCAGGTAATTTCGCTGTAAAAACTGAGATACCAGATAAGAAATTATATGCATTCCTGCGATTAAACTTCTTTCTGTCTTCGAGAATAAGGATTGTTCCGAAAAGGAGAGGACTACTCTAGGATCCACCAAGGATTTTGAATATCTCAAGATTACTACATACAACATTTTTTTCAACACAAAGTAACACACATTAAGAATACCAATCTCACAATGATAACAAGACATATGATGACAAAATATTTATACAAAATTAAGCACAAAATATTAGGCAAAGATACAGTCATGATGATATAAATGAAATCCGGAAATTATGGAATTATGAGTATAATGTCCGCACTACGCTGAACACAGAAAAAAACAGAAAAAAAACCTAAGCACATCACATTCATTCGCGTTGAGCCTGAAACAGTTTATTGTACTGAATGCAGTCCTGGAAGGTTTCCGAAGGAATTTCCGAAGGAATGAAGTTCTTATGATCGGTTCACTGGTGTAGACGCTCACTTAGAACAAATAGACCAACAAACGGATAGTTTTTCCAGTCATATGATAGATAACCAGGATCGTACCCACCGTCGTGGTACCACTGTTTTGTTGAAAAATGCCCTTTTTTCAGGAGGTGACTGATATGGACACAAGAGTTCCTGATCAGGTGTGGTTCCAGTTGCGGACTGTACCTAAGGTAGTGTTTGGGGAGGCTATATTCTAATTGCAAAAATTAATATGCTGGAAATATCATATAACATGGTTTCTTCAACTATTCTAGTTTAGATACGTTTCTTCGTTCTAAAGGTTTATATATGCATTTTGATTTACTTTTGTTGGAACATTTTCAAGACCTTGCAATTTTAATAAGTGGATATGTTGTGGTGAAAAAACTTCTCTCTGTCTATCTATCTATCTATCTATCTATCTATCTATCTATCTATCTATCTATCTATCTATAAAAACTAAAACAAGAATAAATCATCTATATCATAAATTGAAGTTAGACGTAATCGAAAATAATGTTATTTTTTTTAGTTCTCAAAAAAATTCTAAATATAGGTACCTAGTTTTTTTATACAAAACAAATACATAAATTGCTTATCTATAAATACTTAATTGCTATTTGTGTTGGGTATGATTCAACAAAGGACAAAGAAACAAATGCAAAATATACCCGGCAAATTTCAGATAAGATCAAGTAAAAAGCCTTATGGATGTAAAACTGCATCTCCACACCCTGAACCTCCGCCCCCCCCCCCCCATACCTTGTCAAAACGCATAATCATAATTACTCAATATGCTTATAAATAGCAACTCTTACACTTTATACTGGAAACTTTATGAAAAAGGCAATTATGTACCTTACTTTCCCATATTTATAACAAAATATACAGTATAATCACCATAAGAAAAAGAAATATCTCTCTCTCTCTCTCTCTCTCTCTCTCTCTCTCTCTCAAATGACATACAAATTGGTAGGCAGGGAGCCTACCTGTATTTACCCACAGCTTACTGGATTTATCACTATTAATGTATTTTTATACAGCAACTTTCTTATCACTTATTACCTTATTCTATAAGACTTCATCTGCTTTACTTATAATTTGAAAAACTTGACTATTTCTGTTTACAGTGTTTCCTTCCCTGGAATTACACCAAGTATTGCATCATTCATATTGTCCTGTACACAGGGCTCTTTCCGTATATTATTGTTAAGAACATTATTTAAAAAGTTATCATAAATCTTATGTTTCATTATGTGTTGTGTGAGTTCGTTCGTGTGTATACGTAGGTGCTTAAAAAACCAATGATGACGTATCCAAAAAAAAGTGAGAGTAATTAATCATTTTCAGTTTTACATTTACATGTGCCAGTTCATCAGTGTTGACGTCATTACTTATTTCTTTTTTTTAGTTGACTCTATGAGCAGCACATGTTTCATAACAGTTCTTAAGAGAATATTTTACCAGTGTTATTGATATTTTGATTGATCACAAACATATTCATTAAAAATGTTTATAAAGCGAATTTCATCATAAAGCTTGTCATAGACGTTGGGAACACGTTTAGCTATTTATAACTTACCTTTCGTTCCCTCAACCAAAGGGGGAATGTGAAATTTTTTTCGTGCTTTTTGAGTACGTACACACGCTACGCGTTACCGAATGCGTTTTTCTCTGTCTTTCTTGGGTAGAAAATTTTATTGCTGTTTCATCTTTAACTTTTGTAAAGAATCGTGCTAATAAACCAGATTTACCTCTACCAGTATTAATTATTGCACGCTGTAAATGCATTATTTGTTTGTCTTGCGCATCTTGGCTGTCTTCTGTGCTACATCAGGTTTGGCAGGGAAAAGAGAAAAACAAAGTTAGATTAAATCCTTTTCATTTTTAAGGTAATTGGTGTAACAGATTCATTCTTACCCAGTGCGCTCGTTACTGAATTCACTTAGTAGAGAACATTTATTTATTAATGCTGACTTTTGTGTTGATTGCTTTGACAATTTAATTTAATTGTCGCATCATAGTAGCTAATGTTATAAGTTAGGCATATTCCTAGTCAAGGCTACCTTGGTGTATTAACTTA
Organism: Macrobrachium nipponense; assembly: GCF_015104395.2. Classification (NCBI taxonomy): domain Eukaryota; kingdom Metazoa; phylum Arthropoda; class Malacostraca; order Decapoda; family Palaemonidae; genus Macrobrachium; species Macrobrachium nipponense. Next base: position 16,775,368 of record NC_087220.1, on the reverse strand, counting down.
GCATGGACATTCACAGTTGCTTCAGTGTCCTAACCTATACTGTCACAGTTTCTTCAGTGACCTAACCTAGACCTTCACAGTTGCTTCAGTGTCCTAACCTAGACTGTCACAGTTGCTTCAGTGTCCTGACCTAGACTTTCACAGTTATTTCAGTGCCCTAACCTAGGATGTCCATAGCCTAATTGTAAGCCATTACCGTCAGTTGTGGTACCCGTATGCTGCCATTCTCTGTAATACTGATTAGCGGTAATGCTATCGCAGATTTCACCAGACTCCGCCACTTTGCAGTTTTTGCTGTCGTGCTCTTGAGTGGGAGGGAGGGAGGGAGAGGAAGGGAGTGGCACAAGGCGTATTAGTCTTTATCTGAGCCGGAAACTTCCGAGTCTTTACCATTTCGGTACGAAGGATATACCAACAAATCTTAAATCAGCAGACCATTTTTCTGTTATCATCAACTGGAAAGTAATAGTTTACTGACTATTTTCTACTGCTGTCATTATTGATAAATACTTCATCACATTAGTAAACCATCTGAACTCCAAGAGGCCTGACCCAAATAGAGTGTTCTTACTTAGTATATTATATCTTATCTAATAAATTACAATGCCTTTGAATTTTGATTGTGGATGTATTGAAAATGATTAAGAATGTTTGTTCTACTTATTTTGTATGACTATTATTACTTTGGAAGTTCTTACAATCTGGGATTGAAGCATTTAGTTATCAAATAACTACTCGTTTCGTAATAAGTAAAACAATATCAAACAGTAGGTTTGGCAAGGACAGTATGTGGCATTCGTTTTGGAATGAGGAACATAACAATCCAAGGGCGTGTTTGTCAAAGCATATCTTATTTCGAGAAACAGCAATTCTTCATTTTTGTCTTATATTCGAGAAACTGTTATAGCATAGGTTATTTTCATACATAAGGGCTATAAATTTAATTATTTTTTCTTAATATGAAAAAATATGCTAAAATAAGCTAATAATGATATGAAATCTAGTTTTGTAATATAACAGTCATTAATCCCATAATAGAATAAAGACTACAAAGCCACTTTAGGCTAAAAGTAAATTGACCCAGTGAAATAACATAAAAAAAAGCAACTGAGCTGCAGACATCTATTGTGTATAAGTACAAGTGTCATTGCTGTTGTGCAATATACCGACATCGGAAGATCAAAGCTACAGTTCAGGGTTCATATTTTCGAGCATCTCAAAAAACTCGGGACAGAGATCTGGCCAAGAAAGGACGTGCGTTTTTGCCCCGTGGCTTTGTTGGCTGTTCTGTTGGTTATACGTATTTAGTTGATCTTAGCATCTTATTGGAGACTTTGTTCAACGTGTTGCCTTCCTATAGCAACCAAAGACACCGTAGACGTTGAAGAAGATCTGGCTTTATCGACTAGTGAAACATGTTATATAAAAGATCTTTCTACATCTAGGAGGAGAAAAGAAAGAAAAAAATTGAAGAAAACTAAGTCAATAAAAGACTAAAAGTAATGAGTAGGAAAGGTGCGAAGAACAATCCTCGTTCAAGTTTGATCATTGATAATTCTGCTGCTGTCCCTAGTACATGGCAGTGGAATATCATTCTGGGTAACAGTCATGAAGCCAGTAATGAAAGCCCTAGTTGAAGGGAGTGTTTGTATTTTCTCAATGCACTGGTAAGATGCAGTGGGCGATAAAACTTTATATAAAAAAAATCTAAATCTTGAAGTATTTTTTAAGGAAGGTAAATATAGACCATATATAACAGTTACGGATGATAATGCTGTGAATTTCTTAACTACCACTGGCTTTGAAGACGTTATGTTAGAAAAACCTATGGATGCTGGGAATTATACTAAAGTTATTGTATTTGGTTACCCTTTATGTATGGATCTAAATGATTTATTGGTAGATTAAAGGGTTGTTTAGGGTAAACGACGTGAGGTTAAGCAGAAAGGTGAAACTAGTTTAAAACCACAAGCGATTGCACTAATAAGGGCGAGGTTCCAGACAAAATATTTGTTCAGTGCCCTTGATATAAATGGGTTGATGATTACAAGGAAAGTCCCATGTTAAGTTTTAAAAGTAACAAATGGGGCCATTTTGCATATAAATGTAGGAGTAACTTCAAATATAGATATTGCAGCAAAAGTCATGACTCTAAAGGATGTTTGGATTAAATAAAAAATAATGTTAAAATAGTTCCAAAATGTTGCAATTGTATAGATGCCCACAATGTTAATTCTTGGTTGTGTAAAAAGAGGACAGTAAGTGGTGTTGAAACTCTAAGAAAGAAAACATGGTTAATAAGCCAGCTACAAACGTATGGGAACGAAGAGAAGAAGGAAAGCAACTTCAAAAAAGGAAGACCTCTGTCTTTATTTTACAAATGATACATAGACGAAATAAAGAGCAATCTGATCAGTTCCTTGAATATGCCAATTTAGCCCATCCTAACATTAAGTTCATGATTGATTTTGAAGATATTAATAAACTTGAATTTTTAGATATGCTGGGGACCCAAAAATAGCGGGGCTTTTGCACTTCTATTTTTAGAAAGCAAATATTTACCTGTTTAAGTAAAAATTTTTATAGCATTTCTCATTTTAATTTCAAATTAAATTCCTTAAGTACTCTCTTCCAAGGGTCTATACCTTATCCTCCACTTGGCTTACTTTTTACCAATAAAGCTCATTTCTCCCATACTATTTTTCAAAAAAATTGCTAACCATCCAATAATTTTTTGCAAAATAGTATAACTTTCTTAGCTGTAAGTTTATTCCAGTTTTTAATATTCCGAATGTAACAAAGTTGGCTTTTTACTTCTGTATTCCTTTTATTCATGATAATTCGTTTTATGTTCAATTCAATTACCTTATTCACCGGCACCTTCCGGTAATTAACAGTAGAGCCATTCCCAAGAATCCCTTAACCATTGGTTCTTTTTTTTAGATATAAAGACAAACTAAGTCCCCTGATGACTTCCAATTTCCTTTATTTATATACTTGCCCCCATTGTAACGTTGGGAAATTTGTGGAACTTTTCGTCGCCGGCTAAAAGTGAGAATTAATTATCATCTGGGAGTTAGTTAAAGGACGAATATTAGGTTAACCATGCTAAAAAATTTAAACTAGATATCGAATATGAACATTTAAAATTTCTCTCCAGAGCAACTTCGCCTCATCAGTTAGCAACAACTGAATCAATAAACATTAAGAAGCTTCTTCGCTCTTTAAAGAACCAAACTCACTCTACAACACTGTACCTGTTTTGAGTTTGACCCTATTTTTGTTTCCTGTCATTCAGTCCTTGGTTCCCCTCCTGAAAGGTAGCTCTCTGTTTCTTACTTTCTGTCTGGTAAGTCTTGTTTTTTTTTAAATTTAATAACCCTTTATATTTTAACATTTTTATAAAATTGTTCCTGGGTGAGTTAAAACGACATTTACTATAAAACCCTTCTCTTGCAAGAATAATATTCTGTCATTTTTACCAACTTGCTTTTTCAGGGATATAACTTAAATATTTTTACTATGTTTTATGAGTGTATGTTATTCTTAGTGTGCATTTATTTGAGGTAGGCGTTCGTCTAGTGTATGCGTCTGTGCAGTGTAGGGTATATTCATGCAGATATTTTGATAGGATTGCTAACAGACACACCGTTCCTAAAACACCTGTGGTAAAGATGGCTACCGCCACATCTGTTAGAGCGTCCGCTTCTACCCGCCCAGCAATCCCGTAGTAACCTTAGTTAACACCAGGCCCGCCATAGTACCATTCCAAGGGCGAGTTAATGGATTTTTGACACAAGGGGTTGAATCATGGATTTCATCTGTAAACGCTCATTTAAAAGAAAAAGGTATAACAATTCCATCCTTACAGCTTCAGGAAGCTAAAAGCTTCCTTGATTTTGTTAACGTTGACATTGGGTCATAAATTAGGGGGATTTCCTTTTAAGAGGTAAACACGTGGGAAGAATTCAAAGCAAAATTACGTTCGAACTACGGTAGTGAGGAAGCGCTGGATGAAGTGTTAGCTTTGAGGAATATACATAAGCTTATTCCATGACTTATTCCCTATCTAATAAACCTCAGTTAAGTAGATAGGGCTGCATTACTTGCAGACCGTCTGAGCGAATACATGAGTCAGTTTAATCTGTCAAATTGGGTTAGCGGTAATAATATTACCACAAAGAACTTGGTCAGGTTAATCTACCTAACTTTCATATCAGCAATGTTACCAGAAGCCTTAATATGGACAGATATGGACATATACAAACAAGTAAGGTAACGTCTGTCAAAATGCGCAGATTTAGACCCATCTCTTGTTAAGCCTTTTCAAAACAAAAAATGAACCAGAACAAGTAAATGTGCTTATTAATAATTCAGTCGGGGTAACTTGTTTCAATTGTAAGAGAACAGGACATATGATGAATGATTGCTGCACGCATTTTTGCTCCATTCATAATAGCACAAACCATTCATATGCTCAGTGTAATGCTCGTAACCGTTCACATGGTAATTTTAAAAATACACAGAACGTCGGTAGTGATGATAAGAAGAAACACCCCAACAATAATAAGAAAAAATCTCTCATGGCAATGCTGCGCAAAAACAAACACAGGTAAATCGACCTTCCGAGAACTCGATTCCTAATCCTTCTGCCCAAAATAACCAAAATATGGCAAATTTTCCGACTGTGCAAGGCAACACAAGCACTATCGGGGAGGAAAATTATGTTGGGTCGTCCATATCATAATTTTTAAAACTAAATAATAAATTTAATCACCTTGAAGTCATGCGCATATCCCAAAATTTTCCTGTGAATAACACGACCATACCCAAGAAGTCAGGGCAAGATCCCATAGATTTTCACAGAATCCATGCTATCATTAGTTCAGGTGAGCTACGTCCTACCTTGCATGCAGTCAGTTTAGAACATCAGCCCTTTACGTTATCTCAGAAACCCGCTCTGGCAACCTACACGCAATCACTCGAACCTAATATCCCATCATATCTCTCAATAGGCATTAAGGAAATTTTGCCATGGTCAGAAATTTTAATCCTTCCGGAATCTCTGAAAATTAATGGACTCTCCATGACACAAGCTTTGTGCATTGTTGACTCCCATCACTAGGTCATTATTGAAGTCTGTAACCACCTGAATACCGATTTAATAATCAAAGAAAACCAACACGTCATAGACATTGGAAACATATAAGTAACGAATTCTTACCGTCGCTGAAATTAACCTAGTGCAACCCACTGCAAACAATTCTCTTTTACAATCAGTCAGAAACAAAATAAATGCAGATATCCAGTATAAAAGGACATACAGAAATTTTTGAGCTTCTATCCAAATATCACGATTTCTTTACCACTAGCGAGGAATCTCTAGGAAAAACAGTGGTAATTGAACATCTTAAGAGGATCTTCTTCTTCCCAGCTTGTTCCCATTTGTATATGGGGTTGCCGTTTCGGATGAGCCATTTCCATCTATTTCTATCCTGTGCTTCTGCCTCATCAATTCCCTTCTCATGTAAGTCTCCTCTCACACAGTCCTTCCTTCTCTTTCTTGGTCTCCCTCTTCTTCTTCTTCCTTAAACCCCCATCCCCATAGTGTGTCTCCCAGTGTGGTCCTCATCTGTCCTCATCTCCTAATGCTTTTCATGCCTCCACCGGAATCATGTCTGGTCCAGTTGCCTTCCCATTCTTCATCTTCTTCAGTGCATTTAGTACCTCTTGCTTATAGAACCTCATTACCATGCCAATATTCACTTGTTCATCCTCTCTTATTAGTCTATTGTTTTTTTTTTTCATTTATCAACTGTTCAAAATATTCTTTCAACCTCTTCACAATGTCTTCCTCCTTTCTAAGTACTACACCATCTTGATCTTTTAATTGTTTGATATGTGTAATATCTCTGGTGCTCTTATTTCTAGCCTTTGATAGCTTGATCATCTTCTTTAATCCTTCCTTTGTCCCCAGCTCAATATACACATCATCATATGACTATGCTTTAGCTTGGGCTGCCACCTTTTTCACCACCTTGTTTTTCTCTCTGAACCTATCTCTGTCTTCCACTGACTGTGACTCTTCCCATCTTTTCTTTGCCTTTTTCTTATCTTTTACTACTTTCTCAATGTCTTCATCCTACCACCAACTCTCCTTTTCTTCCCATATGATACCAGATGACTCTCCTAGCAGCTCCTTTCCATGCCTTCTTATTACTGCTGCATTTCATGCCCACCATTCTTGAACTTCTTCAATCCCTATATCATTATCCTCCAAAACACTCCTCTTAAACTCTATCTTCTTATCACCTTCCTTCTCTAATTTTTACCATTTAATTTTCCTTATCCATTTAGCTTTAGTTTTTCTTTCCCTTTCTAACTTTAAATCCATACATAGCAGTCTGTGTTGGGGGGCTACATGGTCGCCTGGGATAACTTTGCAGGTCTTGACCTCCACCAGCTTTATCCTTTTATACAAGAAATAGTCTATCTGGGAGCATCTTCCCCCACTCCTATATGTTATTAGGTGTTCCCTTTTCTTCTCAAAGAATGTGTTTACTATTGCCATGTCGAATGACACAGCAAAGTCCACTACACTCTCTCCTTCTGGGTTTCTCTCCCCAATTCCATGGCCCCCATGCACCCGCCCAATCACCTCATTTTCACTTCCGACATGGCCATTCAAATCTGCCCCAACTATCACCCTCTCATGTTCTTCCAGTTCTTGCCTTATTCAATCAATGTCTCTCCAGAAATTTCCCTTCTCCTCTTCTCTGCAACCAACTTGTGGTGCATAAGCGCTTATAATATTCAGAATCTATCCTCCATAGCATATCTTCAATCTGATGATATGGTAATTCTTTCTATGCACTTCTATCACTGAATTCTTCAGTTCACTAGACAGTACTATGCAAACTCCATTTCTACCTTGTTTATTTGCTCCTCTATAGTATAGCTTATATCCATCACCCAACTCTTTAGCTGTATATCCTTTCCATTGCGTTTCCTGCACACATATAACATCTACTTTCTTTTCTCTCATCAAGTCAGCCAATTCTCTACCTCTCCCAGTCATGGACCCAATATTAAGCTGACATACTCTAAACCCAATGTGAACTCGCTTTTTTAGCTGCACCTGCTCCTGATGCAGTAGCCTTCGCCTTACCACAGAGTTAGGGCGATGTCTCTGTGCGTTGTTTACGGAGTACGCCCTAGCATTACCTCTTTCCACTTGTCGGCTCATTTCATTTTTTGGTTTTGGTACAGATTTTTACAGCCGGATGCCCTTCCTGACACCAACCCTCCCTATTTATCCGGGCTTGGGACCGGCACCCATAAGGACTTGTTTGCCCCCAGGTGGCTAGGTTTAACATCATATGAGGTTAAGGGATGAAAATAAAATTATATACGCACTCTCGTGTCGCCTTCCTATGAAATTTCAGAACAAAATCAACGAAGAAGTTGTTGTGCCAAGAAAGGATCAGACTTGGCGAATTAGTGTAGACTTCCGTCGCTTAAATGAGGAAACGATTCCTGATCGTTTCCCAGCGCCATGTACTGACATCTTATCCCTGTTAGGTCAGAATAAATATTTCACTTCATTGGACTTACTTAAAGGCTTTCACCAGATACCCTGAGGTAAATAAAGCACACCTTACACCGCTTTTAGCACGACAAGGGGATATTATGAATTTTTCTGTAAGCCTTTTGGTTTACACTGCGTCCCTATCAACTTCACGAGAATGATTAGTATAGTGTTTGGTGACCTGATAGGTGTGAATCTCCACGCCTGTATGGACGATCTCGTAATTGGTTCCAATACCATAGAAGAGCACTTGAGTAAACTCGAGTTAGTTCTTCAGAGATTAAAACAGCATAATTTAAGAGTAAAAGTTCCTAAATGTGAGTTCTTTAAACAAGAATCAGTCTATTTGGGCTTTACGGTATCCCGTCAAGGTCTTAAATTAGTCCATGATAAAGATTCAGTCATCAGCAACTTCCCTGTATCTACTAACATTAAGGGCGTACAACAGCTTTTATGCATGTCCGGGTATTTCCGCCGGTTCGTGCATGACTACTCAGTAATTGCTGATCCTTTAACTGACCTCACTAAGAAAGGTGCAGATTTCATATGGGACGGAAGACATCAATCGGCGTTCGATACATTTAAAGGGAATTTGAGCACCTCTCCTATGCTAAAATTTCCCGATTTCAGTAAGGAATTCTTTATTGCACCTGATGCATCGGATCAGGGGGTAGCAGGGGTACTACTTCAACAATATGATAACCAGCTTTTCCCAATAGCTTTTTATTCACGTAAATTGAAGCCCTCTGAAAGTAAATACACAGTAATAAACAAAGAAGGGCTAGCTATTTTTAATTCATTAGTGCATTTCAAGTTCATAATTTACGGTTATCCTATTAAGGTCCTTACTGACCATAAGATTCTCACCGACTTCTTCAAAGGCTTTAACCACAGAACGAGATAGCATATGATCATTCAGGACTTCAGCGCTAAAATAAGATATCTACCTGGGAATGCAAATAAAACAAGATATCTACCTGGGAAAGCAAATATCATTGCTGATACGTTATCATGCAACCCAGCACCAACGTATTCAGAACCATTAGCTGAATTAGAAGATATTGCCACACCCGTACAAACCATTAAAATGGCGTTTGAAATTGAGAAGTCATTGAACCAAAACATCAAGAACATCGAAGATATGGGGCGGAGTGCAGAACTGGTACAGACTAAACAACAGAAATATCCCCATTTAAGTAAAATAATAAACGCTTTGAATGGGAATCCTAAAGAAAAGGAATAAGTAAAATATTTGCAGCAAAATTTCATAATCAAGGATAATATTATGTAAATCCGTGACTAGGAAAACCCGAAGTACACTGCAGTCGACTAACGACCAGGTAGTAGTACCGATCTCTCTGACTGTCCTAAACTGGTTGCATTCCAAACCCTTACACGGTCATCCTGGGTTTCCTATCAGGTCACAAAAAGCCAAGTTGCTATTCTACTGGTCTACGATGACAACAGATATTAGGAAACATAAACAATTGCAACATTTGTCACAAACACAAAGGCCACACTAATACACCTGTCAGTCTTGAAACGTTACCCCGTGCCAACCAAACCTTTTGAACAGGTACACCTAGATTTGTTAACAGGTTTTCATGAGTCTGAGAGAGGAAACTGGCACCTCTTAGTGTTAATTGATGCCTTAACCAGATACACAGAATTAATACCTGTAAAGAACAAACCAGCTATTGAATGTGCGAGAAGGTTCTATGAATGTGATATTCGTAGACACAGAATTCCGCACACAATCGTTTCCGACTCTGGCGGAGAATTCAACAATCTCTTTCTCAATTTCTTGTGTGTATTCTTAGGCATAAAGAAAATCAATACATGATTTATCACCCTGAATCCAATGGTTTGGTAGAATATGTGAATCGAAAGGTGTTAGATATCATACTGGTTACCCTAGGAGGTATGGATCCCAATTGGGACATAGCCATCCCTGCTGTATCAAGCACCCTCCATCACAGTTATCACCACTCTATCAAAAAGTCGCCACACGAAGCAATCTACGGCGTGCCCGCTAGAACACCTTTTCATATCCTCACACCTACCACCAATTTATCAGATCCTCTCAATGATATCGTGGATACCAGTGTAAATAGGTTCAATACACTTTGTAAGAATTTTGAAGAAGCTTAAATAATCATGAAGAATAAACACGATAAAAATGCAAAATAAGCAAAACACTATGTAATATATATACAAGTTTACGTATGGAAAGGACTGAACTACAAATTAACTCCAAAATTTGAAGGACCATTCGTGATCCTTGAGATTTTGGTAGCGAATAGGCTGAAAGTTCAGAACACAACCAAACCTACTGACAACCGCACAGTATCCAGGCTTAACCCATTATGTGTTTGTATGAAAAAACTCTCCTTTCTGTGTTATAATTTTTTTTTTCAATGTAGCTTATTCTATTTCATGTGTTGTTTATTCTTAATACATGTGTAATTATATATTTTTGCTATTTGCAGGCTCCAATATGAAGCTTGTCTTGTTGAACATAGTACTGATTGTTCAAGTATTTTTCTCGTATGGGGTTAATCTTCCTTATTACGCTTTAATCATGGCTCAATCATTGAGAGAAATGAAGATCTTGTCGTTACATACAACATTATCATATTAGAAATAGACATAAAGGCTGTTTTCTTACAAGAGAATGACGTGATCAATTTGAAATCCGAATTGACTCTTTTTTGCTGAATCCTTCATTGAATTACACGGGACCCACTTCCCTCCAAGCGACGAACAACCACTCGCTCATACCTTGGGTATTGCCGAGTTAATGTCCTTTGAATTGCAGAATAAGATGGCTGACAGGGAATGTTTAGTTCGTGACCTCCTTATGTGGTCAGTGCCGCATAACAACTCTGTTGAAAGACATAACCCGGTCATCTTTGCTGCACTTCATTTGTTTGGTTCTGTTGCAGGGTTAGATTTGGGTCTCTCTAATCGTCTTAAAATTAACAATCAGAATAAGAAAATAGAAGGATTACAACATGAGCAAGAATTAATCCCTCCTGAACTTAATAAACAAATTAAATCAATGAACGAACTTATTACAATAGTAAACGAACATTCGCGTAACTTAAATAACGTTCAGGACATTCAATCTTTGTTCGCGACATTATCATACTATAATATGAAGATGGATCACATATACAATAGAGTTTCTCATTTCATTGAAAAATCCAAAGATTACGGTGAAGCATCACATTTGCTACTAAAGGTGTTCTGTCAACGCACGTATTACCCATTAAAGATTTAAAAAGGATTATAGAGAACGCTTGTGATAGAGTCGGTTACACTTTGTTGATCGAATCACATAAGCTTGAATTTTATTATAGTTTAATCTCAGTATCCTTTTTGATACTTCCGAAGCGTGGGAATCCTATAAAACTTCTCCTTTTCCTACGTAAAAGTAGAATAGCTCATTACCAGTTTGATCCTATCTGTCCGCCTACGTATTCATTTCCTCTAACAATGAAACTTTTATGGTCATCAGAGACCTGGAATCGTTCGTTAATTGTTGCACAGCCGACTTCTTTAAATTCCGAAATATTTCCGAGAGTTCATGAGAGTTACACCCAGCATTCAATGGAACTTTGCCCCATACGCGAAAACACTGCTTGAATCATTTGTACACCTATGACAAGTCTAAGTTCGCTCACAAGCTGAACAATGGAACCTGGCTAAGATATTCTTCAGAGAAATTCAACATCATCTGTCTAGATGGTTAAGCAGCGGCATCTCATCAGTTCATCGCAGCTGACAGCTGCGTGGGGTCGATGACCGACTACACTGTCCATGGGAGAAACCATCGTCTGAGGGAAAACATATTTTGCAAACTATACCTGGGGGACCACCCCTATAGCAGCACTTCCCCTCCCTTACAACCCTTCCGTCGCTAAAACTATTAAAGATCTGGATATTATGGATCCCATCCATCCTGTTTTCATGTTTGAAGAAGCCACTTACTACTATTCACTTCTAGCCTTGGTTATGTGCATGTTAGTGATAATAATCGTCACGAATGTATTCTTTTGGCGCTGGACCAAGAAAAAGAGAAATGACCAATCAAGGAACGACAGTAAAGTTTAAGACAGGTTACCTTGGGCTTTGGAACCCTGGGACATAAGGGTTATGCAAAATTGATCACTTTACATGGTCTGTTGTCTTGTTTTGTTCTTCAGCATGGTTGAAAAGTGTGTTAGTATTTTCTCTGGGGAAGGATTTTACCTGTAAATCCGATGTAAGATTGGTCACAGTCCTGGCATGGGATTTCGTATACCCAGAGTCCTTTGGAAATGTCTTTTGTTGGACGTTAATCAGGGATTTGGCTAAGGTGTTTGGGTATGTAAATACAAAAGGGTTCGATTTTCCGAGGGGGTTGGTTATTCTCTTAATCGTGTCCAGGTGGGGAATTATTATTTTATTGTTGGGTGTATCTCTGGTCTTGTCTTTAGGGGGTCGGTAGAAAATTACGTTAGCTTTGTGAATTGCTTTCTCAATTATATGGTCAGGATATTTTAAAGACGAAAGTTGCTTGCGAATTAGTTCAAATTCTTTTTCCAGGAATTCTGGGGAACAAATTCGTAAGGCTCTTAAGAACAAGTTACTAGCTACACCTATTTTGATAGAAATGTCATGATAGCTAAAGTAGTGAATGTATGAAAGTGAGAACGTTGGTTTTCTGTATATGGTAAATTTGTATTCTGTCGTATCTCTGATTATTAAAACATCAAGAAAAGGAATTTTGTTGTCTGTTTCCCATTCAACTTTAAATTTGATGCTGGGCACTAATGTGTTTAATTTCGAGAGGAATTCATATAAATTGCCCCACCTATTATCCCAAAATGTTAGGATATCATCCACGTATTTCAATGAATTCCTCTCGAAATTAAACACATTAGTGCCCAGCATCAAATTTAAAGTTGAATGGGAAACAGACAACAAAATTCCTTTTCTTGATGTTTTAATAATCAGAGATACGACAGAATACAAATTTACCATATACAGAAAACCAACGTTCTCACTTTCATACATTCACTACTTTAGCTATCATGACATTTCTATCAAAATAGGTGTAGCTAGTAACTTGTTCTTAAGAGCCTTACGAATTTGTTCCCCAGAATTCCTGGAAAAAGAATTTGAACTAATTCGCAAGCAACTTTCGTCTTTAAAATATCCTGACCATATAATTGAGAAAGCAATTCACAAAGCTAACGTAATTTTCTACCGACCCCCTAAAGACAAGACCAGAGATACACCCAACAATAAAATAATAATTCCCCACCTGGACACGATTAAGAGAATAACCAACCCCCTCGGAAAATCGAACCCTTTTGTATTTACTTACCCAAACACCTTAGCCAAATCCCTGATTAACGTCCAACAAAAGACATCTCCAAAGGACTCTGGGGTATACGAAATCCCATGCCAGGACTGTGACCAATCTTACATCGGATTTACAGGTAAATCCCTTCCCCAGAGATTAATACAACACAAACGGTCAGTTAGGTATGGACAACAGAACTCGGCTATTTTCAACCATATAAATGAACATAACCATAGAATAAACTGGAATTTGTCACGTGTAATTTATAGCAGCAACTGCCGGTACAAGAGTCAAATGATGGAATCGGCCTTAATAAAAGAGAGGCAGGTAATGAACATCTCAAAAGGAGGATGGATTTCGGACACGATCGACAACGTCTTCATTCAACCAACCCTTAAGAAGATTAGAGGAAGATTATCAGCGGGGGTGACTTAAAATGGCTTGTTTGTGGATGGACCTCTTGGTATAAATACCACCTTTTCTGTAAACTTTTCTCATTCATCTACCTGAAGAGGGAGACAGCAGTCTCTGAAATATAGTACTTTTTCTCTATTTTGGTGCTTTTATGGGCTCCTTTTATTAGATATATATATATATATTATATATATATATATATATATATATAATTTTATATAATATATATATAAGTTATTATATATATGATATATATATAGATATATTATATTTATTATTAATACCACATTTTAAAGCAAAACTGAGACACTAATTTTAACATGCATTACTTGACATAACCTCTAAGTTCGAGATATATATATGTCAAACTATGCTCATAAATGTCTGTTCTTCATCAGATCGTTGATCATTGATCCTTTAAGTCTTTTTCAGTATGAACTGTTATTACAGTATTAGCATTTGATGTAATAGAATATTCTACTGTCTAATTTCAGTTTTGCGTTAAGAAAACATAAACGTTACATTAAAATATAGTTCTGTTAACTGGGAGTTAAAAGACTTAGTATGAAGAGCCTGGGGATGTAGAATTTGGTGAGGGGCACTGCTAATAGTTTCAGAAGATTATCGATTGGTGGGAGTGATGTATAAGTTCTCTGAAGTATTTCAGGATTGCTGGGATGCAAGTGGGTGTTGCAAGGAGAAATGGTGTGACACTGCGTGTGTATGGTCTACGAATATAAAATGTTGGTCTCCTAAGAATACAAAATTATAAGATCGAATTAAAGTATTTTTGAATGTGCGTATTTTTTAAATGAGTTTGGAGAATATGCGAGGATGGTTGCCCTGAGTGATTATAATGCAACTTTTTGTCACAGAGGAAATGACATTATTTCTTCAGACCTTATTTTTTTCTAAAATAAGAAACTTACCTAATCTTCTGAACACATGACCACTTTGATTTACATTGTTTCCCTGCTCCTGTGTTCATGGTAGGGGCGAGAGTCGTTGGGAGCGGCCATTTAGTTCTAAGGTCACGAAATTAGAGTTGATTTTCTCATAGGACGTGGCTAGTGTTT